>NC_067146.1:50718036-50948036 GCF_903995435.1 Acomys russatus
GCTCATTAAACGGCATTCGTGAGCTCCTGCATTGGTGAGAGACCATGCCTCAAAACATAACATGCAGAAAAACTGATGAAGATGACCAAAACTGACCTCTGGCCTCCACAAATACATACATACATGTGGGTGTGCACTCATATGTACATGTGCACATACCAACAGTACAGTACACAAAAGGTAATAGGAACAATGAAATCCACTCATCTATATACATAATTGGTTTTTTAAAACAAATATTACTCTTGAGTTTAACATATAAATTTATATATTAACATTATTAAGATTTTTATATCTGACATTATGGAGACAAAAGAAGCTCTCATGGGTTTTTGATAAGTGATATAATAACTACGAATACCTGATAAGAACTTTTTTCTCACCAAATCTCAGTGCTTTTAAACAACCAAATAAGTTTCAAACCACAGCAAACAGAGTGGCAGTTTAAATAAATCTTGATAACTTACCGTAGACTAAGGCCATTTATCATGGCCGCCATTCTTGCAAATTTTTACTGGATTTAATAGTCTTTTAGTCTAGCTTATCACTGTAACTAAAACACATCTTCAACTCTATGAGAAAAATTCTTTTTACAAAGAAACAATAGGAGGGGGGGGGAACATGGATTGGTGTGGAGAGTGCTTGCCCAGCATGTGGGCGGTCCTGTGTCTAATCCTACAACACTGCAAATAAGCAAATACTCCTGAAAGGAGAATGGCATAATTCATTTGAAGTGCCAGGAACCTATTTCTCTTTATCTTCATTTTACACTAGCAAAGTAAATGAAGTTGAGCGTGACCACCTAAAATCTGGAGACTTGAATAGTTAGCAAAATGTCCGAGGACAGACCTTAGTGATGGAGACAAACTCCTAGAACGCATGTGTGAGTGGCACGAAACAACAACTTAAGTCTGAGGGATGCAGGTGTGGGCGTGGGCTCTTTTATACTGTCCTTTATTCTCTTCTTTCAGCTTCTGGAAAAGGCTCCACTCAGTCCCAACTAACTCAATTTTGCTCCTTTGGCTTGTTTTTTTTTTTTAATTATTTCTAAATTTCTTTTCTCCTTGTTTTCTCAAATACCAGGAGCAAGGAGCTTTGCAGGCAAACATCTTATAATAGGCTCAAAATGGCTCCAGGAAGACATGATAGCTCCCCGGGGTCAGAGGGACCCACACCACCAGGCCTGAGATCAAGACGACCCAGAGGCCATCCCGACTAGGGTTGTCAGCTACGCTTTATGCCATAATTTTCTGCAGGATCCTGGAGCAATTCCCAGCACCCGAGGCAGTTCTTAGGGCACTAGACATCTTGCCTGTGTCAGTTGCTCCAAAGCAAGTGGTTTCCCTGATTGCCTACCATGTGTTTCTTTAGGGGAGAAAAGCTACACCCGGGAACCCTCAGATCCATACCTAGACCCAGGAACCCTCAGGTTCAGACCTGACTACTAGGACTTTCGGATTGAAAAATAAAGCTCTAAGCATGCAAGCCTCGTGGTTTGTGGTTCTTTGTTTCACAAGTCCAGAAACTGGATCATGAGAAATAAGCAGGTCTGTTGCTTAGCAAGCAACGTCTCAGGGCTGGCATCTTCCATCAGTCCTCATGTGTCAGGGCTTTGACCGGATTAAGTTTTGGAGTTCCATGAAAATGTTCAAATTTTAGTAAATATAATATTGACGGGCGACTCCCTCCCTTCCTTTTCACTGGACTGGACTGCTTTCTGCGGACACAACTTGGACACTACCTACAGTTTGGCCTCTAGGAGGCTAATGCAATATGAAACTTACTGAAAATCAAATAGTTGTTATTGCTAAACTATCTCTTTGGCTCTACAGAACACATTCATTTTCCAGAAATACTTATGATGGGAAAATAAAATTACATACTACTTTATATCTTAGAAGATTACTATCATTATTACTTAGACATTTTGAGACGAGGACTTGCTATGTATCCCAGTCTGGCATCAGACTCACCCTCTCTGTCTCTCTGCGTCGTGCTGAGATTACAGGATTAATACGTGACTAAAGATTAATCTCACATATACAACTCAAACCAACCAACTGAGATACCAAATCTTAAAATAAACATATTGGGCTACAGAAACAATCAGGATGAAATTCATGTTGATCAAATAAGCCAGATATTTCAGTTTTTCCTTAGTATAGGAATTTACAAAAATAAAAATTCTGGCATTATAAGATACTTTTATTTCCCACTGCCAGTATTTTCAGAAATATTACTGAATGGAACACCTCCTAAAATAGGCAGTAATTCTTAGCTCAATTAACTATGATAAAACTAATTTTACATTAAGGCTTATAGATAATTAATTCAATCAAGATATATTATTTAAAGCATACTAGCAAATTTATTTTGTTTTCCAGAAAGAATTTCACTACCAGAGTCATAGTTGTCTGCAGGTATTATAATACTTTGTGAGACTTAAATTAGAAGGATCTATTATTTTAATTTGCATCTAATTAATTCTGTTTGTGATCTAGTTTCAAGCTAAAACTCCATTCATCAATGTTCTGAAGTGCATATTCTTAATAGGTTAAATATTACCACAAAAGGGGGTATTCAAGCAGAATAAAGTAAGAAAGTGTTACAAAGTTAATTGGCCTCCACACTTGATAAACAAACCTTCTTTTAGCTGCTTCTATAGGGTTTTCCTTCCTCTTCACTATGGAAGCTAATCTTCTGGCAACTTTCAAAGCTAGTGACTTTGAAACACAATGTGTGACACAGAGGTGAAAACACAACCTGCCGCGAGAAGGAAGCTGTGGGAGGAGAAGAGCATGGGAGGCAAACAGCCAGGCCCCAGGCCCACAGGCGGCATGTTAGGGGAGAGGAGCTGAGCCAGGACTTGATGCAACAGTGCTTTGATGCTCCTTTCAGGGGCGTGGAGTGACTGCAGTCCTTGTGTCAGGAAGGAGGGGAGTCAAAACAAAAGGCTCATTAGCCATATGCTGATGGTTAGTGGTGCCCTGTTTTTAATTTAGAATGCTCACTGCTCATAATTATTTCCTGAACTCACCTTCTCCAGCAATGGCTAATACCCGAATCCCAATGAGAGATGTTAACTACTCTGGAGTCATTTGGTGTGAATTACATTCAAAACAAATTCAGTTATCAGTATTCTTAAAAAGAAAACACATCCAAGTTTCATCCATTGTTAAGAACCAAAGTTTTAAAGTGATGCCATAAGAAACTAGACTTGCAAAGAGAAAATAATAGTGATGATCAGACCAAGGTTTTATATAAGAACTTAGAAAGCCGCACTTTGTTTAAATATGAGATGCGTTTTGTACATGTGATATGCACAATCATATTTGTATTTTAATCCATCTAATCATAGCGATGAATCATGTTTATTAAGACACACTGATGCTGTCAGTTTTATCAACGAACTCCTCGTTTTTATATTTGAAAACGATCATAAAATTACCTCTCCCAATTTTGAGATATTGATTATAGTACAAACAATATTTCAAGCTTTCATCTGAACTCCTAGAGAATAAAAGAAACTTTTGTTGGCAAGAAGTACAGTAAGTTGCACAATCAAACAGTGTTACAGCCCCAGCAAAGACTCACCAGCTCCCGAGGACCATATGGCTCACAGAAGGTGACAGCGTTGCCATGCATGATGGTGCCACACTGGTCTCCAGTCTCACAGTTGCTACATTCAACCCTGCAGAACACAGAACGCACCCTCAGTCCGAGAACTAAGCAGCACAAGTTGGCTTCTTGCTCCAATAGTTACGGCTACTTGGCTCCAACCCTCACTGCACAGACTGTCATGGCACACTGGATTCTGACAAGATTCCGATGGTATAAAAGCCCAGAGAGGCTTGAGCGTCCATCTAAGTTCCTTCAGTAACGTGAGATGGTGGGAAATTCCTTAAATTTCCAATTTAAGTTCCAATTTCCTCATGAATAAAATGAAGATAACTACTGACTCAAGTATCAAACAGCCACTGTGACAGTGAAAAGAGACAGTATCTAGAAACTGATGGTGCAGACATAGTACGGTATTACCAATAGTTAGATAGAAGATATAGAGGCACAATGGGCCCAACATAAGGACAGTTTCAAGGGTTAAAAATAAAGCAATATCCACTTACACAGTAAACTAAGCGTCTTCATCTCTAAAATGAAAATGGGTCTCACAAACGGATAGTTTGCATTATGGTCACTATAAATGTTTTAAGTAATTATTCTCAAGCAGATGTAAATGCATATGTATGTATATATATATGTTTACACTCCACTGTGCTAAAAATAATGGAAGCAAGCGCAAGCTTTATATAACTAAGGAATAGACATGGGCTCTAATACAAGCAACTTTTGTAAACTGACTTATGTTAACCTTGAAAAGAATTCAATCCTGTGTCTATTTTATTACTGTACTGAGTGGTTAATAAACACGAACGACAGCCTCAAAGTATATTTTTTCATCTCTCTCTAGGAGAAACTGAAGGCATGCCTACTTAGGACTTGACTTGGGATATGTTCAGCAGCGTTTGTAACACTCCCCACTCTAACATTTCCACCGGCAGCCATTACACATCTAACGTGCAGAAAGAAAGATCTATATTTCCCCTGTCTGGTCCTCAAACCACATGAGAGCTTTATTTGATGCAGAAAGACCTTCACATTCCAGGTGCCAAACTCTGTGGAAAGGGCACTGTGCCCTTGGCTTGGCAGATCACCGTGTTATCCTTTTCCATTGTTTACGCTTTCAGGGAGGGGGCAGCAACTCCATCCAGACAGGAAGACAGAGTGTGAGGAGAGATCACGCAGCCCCCCAGGGCAAGAGGCAGGAGCGCAGTAACTACAAACTCGGCAGATGGATCTAAGTCCTTCTTAGTCATTTTACCATTTAGAGAAAGTGGCTGCTGTACCAGCCTTCTCAGCGGTGCCCACACTAAGAAGATCACCAATGCCAACTGCCTTTAATTTTTTGTCAGCTAAACAGAAATTAATTTCTAGTAAGGATTTATGGTGTAGTTCACTGCATCATAAATCTTAGCAGGAAGTTGAAATAATTTCTTGAGTACTGTGATGCAAAAGTCTAATAAAATGTACTTGACATTAGAAGAAACACACTAGCTTTGGAAGGGCAAAGAATCAAATTTGTATTCATTTTTGGCATGTTTATTTACCGTATGTGGCATTCATAAATACTGGTTGAATAAGTAGCTGAATATACTACAACTTTATAAGAAGAATTATTCTTAAAGTCTGAAGTCCTAAAAAATCTTATAATACTGCCTGGCATATACTATGTATGAGTTATTACCTTATTATTATTAATAAAATTATTACCACTATTAATTTCTCATGAATCTCTGCCCTTTTTGGCTGCTATAAAACTGGTGTTTGAGTCCCTTCTCTCTGATACACAGTATGCCATATGAATTTCTCCCTATTGTTTTTCTAATTTTAAAGATGGACTATAAAAAAAGTATAAAGAGGTAGCATAAAAATTATATTGGGTGAGGGCTGGAGAGATGACTCAGCAGCTAGGAACACCCACATAGTAGCTCTCAGTCATCTGTAACTCCAGCCCCAGGGGATCTGATGCTATCATTGTGACTTCATGGTCACCTGGAACACGTGTGGTGCAGTCATACATCCAGGCAAAACGTCCATACATATAAAGTAAACCTTTAAAAATTATATTGGGATTTTTTAAATTGATACGGAATGAATGAAATTTTTATTAGTGATAGATGAGGATTATTTGAAAATTGTCATTATGAAATAGCTTAAGAGAAACATCAAACTTGACAGAGAAAAGAATAAGAGAATATTCAAAACTCATAATGTCCATCTGCCATCAGCCTGTAAGACAACAGTTCTCAGCCTGCCTAATGCTGCGATCTTTTAATACAGTTTCTCATGTTGTGATGACTCCCAACCATGATTTTTTTTTGTTGCTACTTTATAACTGCAAATTTTACTACTGTTTTGAATTGTAAATACCTGATATATCAGATGGCCTTAGGTGACCCATGTGAAAGGGCCATTCAGCCCCCAAAAGGGGTTGTGACCCACAGGTTGAGAACTGTTGCTCTAGAAAGATGTCACTGAAACCATCATTATTCCCATGAATCTGAGGTTGGCTATTTGGATTTCTGTAGTAACTGCCATCTTAGCTCTATATGTTCACCAGGAGTCCCTAGTCAATCATCTATAAGGGAATAATAACTGAATAAAACATGCGTTATAAGCCTCCTCTTCTATGTTTCTGATAGAGAAGGTACTGGGCAGACTGCACGTTGGTATATAGTTTAAAGGCGATGCCGATGCAGACAGCCTAGCAGGCTGGAGTGAGAGAAGCAATGACTACACAGGAGGCATGCAATGTGTCTAGAGGATCAACTCCACTTTGTAGAATAACTGGGGCTAATAAAATAGACACAAGGGAAAAGGCAGCACCATCAGGTGATGCTCTCCCCAAGCGCCTCAACAACTTCTAGGCCCCCCTCCCCCCGTCCAATGCATCATGTCTCAGAACTTAAACAAAATATTAAAGGAATGCTACCCTATTTAGACACTTAAAGATTCCCACACTTAAAGATTCCCAAGTGCCAGCTATCACTCACAGGAACAAAGGCTCCCCAAAGACTGATGGGATAAATCAGTGGGCTTCCCGCCAATGCTTTTAAATGCCCTTAGCTTGATTTTCTCACAATCTGACTGCGTTTGTCAACATAATTTATTTTCATTTACCCTGAATGCCTATCCCGCTAGGTGGTCAAGTCTAGTCCTTCTCTTAACTGCGAGTGGAATTGTTTATTCTTTCATCATTTATTAATGCATTCTTCTGTTACTACCATGGTAAGGACTTGCGCTGTGCTTAGCTTTAGCAGGATAATGGCCACCTGCTATAAACAAACAGTTCCAACAGAGGTTATCCACGCAATGGAGATGATCATGGCAGTGTTTTATGTGGTCGAGTGCCCTAAAGTGAATTTAAAGTTTTCTGTCTTCTCTCGGAGGACAGAAGTTACTCTCTTCGTTTTCACTAATAAGAACAATGACCTTCAGAGACGAAAAGACATCCACTCAAGGCTACCTAGCTATCAAATTACCAAAAGATTACAACAAATTCCACAGCCACTCTGTCCTTAAAGTCAGAAGATACACTGACTGTGGTGGGACAACTTCCAAGCTGGGAGGGTAAGCATGCAAGCAAGAAAGGTCACTGTTTGTAGGGAATAGAATATGCAGAAATTCTGATCCATAAACTGAATTGTTAGCTCAGCAGGTCAGTATGACTGGAATCATACCAGTATACAAAGAAAGATTACAAATTGCAGAAAGTAGAGTGTTTCATATACCACTGACCTGGTGACTGACAAGTACTATGCTGGGTCATCTACAAAAAAACCCCAAGCACATAAAACTATTATTGTCTTAAAAAATTCTTATTTAGAAATGCTAAAACTGAAATTTAGAGCTATAATTTTCTAAGGTGACATAACTAGTAGTTTACAGAACTGTGTTCTGACTCTATTCTGTTTACAAAGTCAGAGGCACGAAACAAATCCAACTTTGAGGAAAGTCACTGCATAGGTGATGGACTGACAGCCCAAATGAGTACGGCTGCTAATGAACCTCAAGTAAGATACAAGAATCACATAAATGGCTTCCAGCTTGCAGGCCAGATAAAGAGAAGCCTCAGCTGGGAAAGGCTCCTGCTGCCAAGCCTGGCTTTGATCTCTAGGATCCACGTGATGGAAGGAGAGGACCTGCTCGTGCGAGTTGTCCTTGACTCCACATGTAAGCCACAGTATGTGGCTCTACCCTCGCATGTAGATGTGTGAATGCGACTTTCACGTTTCTAATAGCTATACTACAAACCCAATAAACAGACCAGGCAGGGTAGATTGGTAGCAGGACATCTGCCTGGAAGTGCATGGTTCTAGACTCAATTCTCAGCATAGCAAAACCAGAAAACAAACAAAAGGAAAGCTCCAAATACTGAAACAAATAATTCAACTCTCAAGAAGTTTGATTGAACGTAATACATTCAAACGATATGTTTCACAATGGGAGGATCGGACATTTCCAGGGGGCCCATGGCACCACGGTGGAAGTCATGGAGCCTCCACAGACACTGGCCAGCACCAGCCAATCCCAGTTGGAGTCAATTAACAGGACGTTGTTGGTCCTGGAAGAGACTGCTTGGAAAGATCTGAGCCAATCAGCTGCTAATGTGACCATTTATGGCCTAATGCCTCTGGACTGTAACTTGGGCGACTGGCCATTCAGCCCCAGCTTATCAGTTTACAGCCCCTGTGATTGCTCCTTAGCCCACTCCATCAAATTAGAAGATAGCACATCCTGCAGTCCTCTAGTTCCCTATAAAAAAAAGGCCTGTGTGCCTTTGGCCAGGGTCCTCACCATTTTATATGAACAGTCAACCCCTGCATACTGGCTATTTCTGCAGAACAAATGCTCTTTGCTTTTATGTACTATTTGAGTCTGGCATCTTCCTTCAGCAATTCTCAGACCCTTACAATATGCATAGTTGATAGCCTTTTTTTTCATAGTAGCCCTCAAGTTGGGATTTATATGTTAATTCAGAGTAGCCATATTTCAAACACTCAAGAGTCATATGTTGAGTGCCTACCGCACTGGGGGATCACAAGCTGAGGGGATGATTGTACTCGGAAAATGAGGCTCTCTAGCTACAGTGACAACTGGAGATGGCAAGCCAGACTCCCAACATGACAGCAGAGGATCCGATTGAAATCAGAAGAGTATATATTTTTAGGGGTGGGTAGGGGGACAAAAAGAAGAGGTCCAAAACTTATCCCTGGGAAGCATTCTAGCTGTGCTGAGTTGGCTTCTGAGTTTGGACTGTCATCCTGGCCCTTCAGCCTAACTTCTCTCAACCCCATCTCCTTCAATGTGTTACTGGCAGTGAGCTTGTTTCTGTAGTTGTTGCTAAGCAACCCATGCAGCCCGTCAATGTGCAGCCCCCGAGAGTGAGCGGACCACATGACCTTTCTAGCAGTTCTTTTCCATCACGATGACTAAACAGTGTACAACTACATGTGTGAAGCCTTGTATCACGACGACGAGAAAAGCCAGCGGTTCATGGTGAGGGAACATTTCTGAGGGAAACTGCATGGAACAGTACAAAGGAAGCTTTGAGTTTTCATTTCTGAAGGACAAAGTGGATTTTAAAACTCTAGACATGAAAATAACCATGTAAACTTGAAGGGATAATTCCTGGTTGACTAAGGGTTTCAAAAACCATTCCTAAGTGTTTCACGTTCTTTTCTCCTAGCCTCTTTCCTCAAAAAAAAAAAAAAAAAAAAAAAAAAAAAAAGAACCACTGGATGTGTGAAATTTTATTCTTCTTTTGTGGAAGAGGTCAGCAAGTTTCCAAGAACTGGGGTTAAATTTGATGATGAGTAGCCCAATTTTATGGAGGCCCAGAAAGGGAAAATAAAAGGTGCTGTTTGCTGTGACATTTGAGTCTATGGCCTTGTAAGTGGGCTTCTTCCTCTGAACTCCTTCAGAGGAAAATGATGGGCTTTGTAGAATTGGGCAGAATAGTCTTTCACATGTGTGGGAAGGAGGAAATTTTACATAATCCCAGTTAAACAGGCTTTTGTTTCTCAATTTAAAAAGGAATGTGACCTCCCAGGCTAAGGATTAGAAAGAATTCTCTCTTCCTATTGGCAAAGCTATGGAATGTTTCTCTAATCTGAGACCTTTCCTTTCTCCTGTTTCCACAGCTGGAAAGAGATGTACAAAAGAATTTAATAGACATCATGATGCGTTATATGAACTGTTCACATCAAAATATACAAACAACATGATTGAAATGCATTTTAATGGAGGTGCATGTAGTTTCCAATGATGATGTGATACTGGAGTTTATTAAACCCTCTCAGGCCTATTGATTGCATGCTCAGGTTCCACAGGAGCCTCCTCTCTTACAGGAGTCCAAAGACCCGCAGCATCACCGCATCTCATCACCTCCTCCTCTGACAAACAGTAAACCAGGACTAGAATCTAGGTCGCCACAGCCGACCTGAACACAGCAGTAAGATGCTGCAAAGAACGCGTGTCACTTTTCCTGCCATAGCTTATTTTGAAATTCTGTAATGATTGTTCTTAAAATTAGTTTTTCATTTGTAAGATAGAGAGATTGACTTCAGTAATAAAATCCTATAAAAATAAGACAATGAAATGGATTTCACAGAAAAACATTGAGAGGTTTCACAGGGCTGGTTTGTGTAAGAATTAAGTTCGACGGCCTTTGGCTTCTGGGTCTCCTTAGATAACTAATCAAAACCTAGTTTATGTTTACACTTTCATTTCCTCCTCTCCTTTCCTATCAAAAGTATAAAAGTAAAGCTGAAGGCTATCCAACAAAACTACGAGGTTCAAACATGACCACTAAAGAGGAGGCTTTGATTGGGCTTTTGTTTTCACAGCAATCAACCCTATATCTCACCTCCTAAGCTATTTTCTCTTTCTTTCTTTCTTTCTTTCTTTCTTTCTTTCTTTCTTTCTTTTTTTTTTTTTTTTTTTTTTGCAAAACTACTATGTAGGTGTTTATGTCTTCATCTTGAAACAAATAGTTTTATATGATGTGCATTTGAGTAGAGAGCATACTTCTAAAGGTATAATTATGTCACTCTGATTTTTAAATTATTAGGCATGATGACACACTCAGCCACCCAGGAGAAACAGCAGTGCCATGTGGTCTGGAGACCCACACACTGCGGTGACTAGAAGGGCCTTTGGGACACAGGGAAGAGGGGGAGGATTAATGAGAAAATTGTGCCCTTCTACACAATTGCAGATTTATGAATGGTTGATGGTGACATCATCCTGATAACAATTAATAAATAATTGAAATATTATTTCCTCGAGTTGCCAAATGACATGAGTCATTCCTCTCTCAGGGCAGAAGGAAACCACCCAGCCTTTAGTCAGGCACTCCACCAAAATGAGCCAGTCACCTGGAAACTCACTGACCATTAGAGTCTCATTTGAGATCCGTAGCCTTTGTCACTAAGGCCTAGGTCATCACATTATCTATCCATAATTTATTACTTCTGGAGAGGCCAAGGCCAGACTCAGCCCCACAAAGAAGCAGACTAGTCTACTCACCAGCACTTTTATACAGAGATGTTAAAACAATCTTAATATGTGTTTTGTTCATATAAAGTTCTTTAAGACTGGAAAGAGCAAAGGAAATTATTCTTATAATCCTTTGATGCAGGGAACATGTGTCTCTGCCTCTGTGTAGACCACACTGTGTGCGGACGGAAGCCGATGCGTGATTTCAAAAGTAAATGAGATTCTACAGGCCATCTGCTGCTGAGCGATCGCTGAGCTCTTCAGAGACCCCAGTGCTTCCTGGGCCTTCCCATCAAGCTCCTATAACCATTGGCCAAAGCTTACTTTATTTTAATTTTTTTTTTTTGAGGCAAGTTCTTGCTGTGTATCTTTCATGGGCCTAATACTCATTATTGTAGGTCAGGCTAGACTGGCCTTGAACTCATGGCAATCCTCTCGTCTCAGCCTTGCAAGCGCTAGAAATACAGGCATGTGCACCACATACCATTTTTTTTTTTTTATATAACAAAGAGATGTTTAGTACCAAAGAGCATATAGCAATTTATTTGGGGGTTATTTATGCAATCATTTTAAAGAAATGTAAAAAATCAAGCTTTTAAAAGTAAATTTCAGAAAGAAAAACACAGTTCATTTTGTAACTGTAGAATGGTTTTAGAAAGGCATCAAGGAACATTTACTCTATGAGAATAATCTCACCTTCGACTATGTCATGTCTTTTTTTTTTTCCTAAGGAGCTAACATGCCTTAAAGGTGAAAATGACAAACTCCATTTATAGCTCATTCTTTCTCATTACTTCTCACTCTGGAAGGTAAGAAAAGTCTTCTGATTTCACTAGGGAGTTGAAAAATCTGATCTCTTCTTCATTAACGGGCACAGTGACAAATAGGTTAAAAATAACCCCTCTAAAATCCTACTACTGCACACTGTAGTCTCATCTCCTACTATGGCAAAGTCTATGACACATTGCTTGAAGAAATATTTTCTCACTTGCTTCAAATGTACTTGACATTTAATTCCATTGAGTGAGTTCTTGCTTCTGACATCTCAAACATAGATTAAAGAAGGAAGTAATAAGTCTCCAGATTTATACCTTATGGCATTAGTGGGATACCTCGTGGTTAACCTTTCTATTGTAGATAAAGACTGTCCTTAGGTCAATTACATCATGGTGGGAAACAATAAGAGGAAGGGATTAAATGCAAAAGAAGAGACAGAAGTTTTGTAATAAAAGGAAAAGGTTATTAATGAAAGAGATTGGAGACTAAGCAATGGTAGGAAGAAATCAAGAGGGAGGAAATAACAGGAAAACATGCAAAAGACCCATCTAAGATCAGGAACACTGTACTAAAGCTTCCAAAAATAAAATTATAATTCTCCAGCACTAAAATACAGTGGCATTCTGGCAAGGGTGCCTCAATGTAGAATACATGTTCCTCCCTTTCCTCATCTGTTTGTCCATGATCTCTAAGTTACCTATTCTGTAAAAACTACGTACAGAGTTTATTCTGCCCAGCAGGCACTGCTGTGTTTTTGACCGCATTGCTATTGGGACTGCTGGACATGGAGCAAATTCTATCAGGCAAACCTGAATAAGGTAATTTCACCCAATTTCTTTCATTGTTCTTTTTCCTGATTATCTTCAAACTCCACTTATATTGTAGTTCTCACTCCTGGTCACTGAATGGCAGAGGCCCCTTGTTTTGTTAGGAAGGGTGGGGCCTCCCAAATGCTGGTGAACAGCACCCTGTTACAACTACGTACTGGCCTTTCTCTGTGTCGGCTAAGTGCCCAGAGAGGCAGCTTTCACTAGGATGACTCACCTCGCCCTAACACCTCGGTGGTTTTATACTCTTTATTCAGACACTGATTTTCTCAGTGGAAAAGTACTATAATATACCAAATCATCATTTTTTTTGTTCTGATATTAATATTTTCAGCAAATTAGTAGTTTCAAGGGTTTGCAGACATAGCCATCTATGATCTTTTAGCTGCAAACGAGGATTTTTCCGCATCGTCGCTAGCTGACAGAGGCTTTCACACATGCTTGGGTCTGAGACAACCTTATGTGTTTCTTCTAGCCGACCCACCCCTGTGGGCATCACAACACACCCAGCAAAGAGGCTTCTTTGGTGGAGCAGCTCCCGATCCTGTCTGGGCTGCGGGACACAATTTGCTATAATCACTGTTCTGTTGCTGTGCTGGAGGGGAAACATCTGGCGGTCTCTTGTTGCCATCTATCATCATGGTCTTTAGAAGCCCCATGCTTCCCACTACAGCATCCAGGGTACCACAGCCTGGGATGCCTTCTGCAGTCTGTAGAAAACAAGCATTTCAGGGACAACCTCAGCAGAACAAAGATTCCTCCTTGTCTGTATAATTGCCTGGAGGAAAAGAGACCCTTCTAATCCAACGTAATCATATTTAAGACTGCATTTATTTTTTGTCTCTCCCCTCCTCCCTTGCTCCTTCCTCTGTTTTCTCTTACTGTAAATTAGAATACACTTTATTTATTACTTCTCCTTTTGATCTCTTCTGTTATTTTATTTCTGGTTATCGCGTGTAGTAGTGCATGCCGCCGTGCGAGTGTGGACGTCAGAAGACAAGTCTGTGCAGTCAATCTTCCACCTGTAGGTGGGTTCCAGGGACAAAGTGAGGGTTACAAGGCTTGCATGGTGACCACTGTTACCTGCTGAGCCAGCTTGCCAACCTCTGATGATTTTTTTAATTGGGATAAATTTATACCACTGAAATACATATATTTCTATTTTAACACATATGCACATCTCTGCCACATATACTTTCTTCAGATCATCATTGCTTCGTGACAACAATGTCACATTAGTTTAATTCATAAGAAAAAAACTCTGTGATTGTCAAGGTGAACTCGCAGTTACATTACTGTAGTTAGATGTTAATGATGAAGCATACTGGGGTTTTCTGGAGTTACAGAAATTCTAAAGACGCGAGCTTTACCTCTGAGCTAATCAACTGCCTTCACACCTGTGGCTTCTAGTCTTCCCCCAAGTTTATGGAATTTCTACCCTTTTGTCTGGGTGGGGCTTGGAGGAGGGTCGGTCCTGCATGGCAAAGGCATTGTGGGTCCCTCTGTCAGCAGCAGTGCAGCTGTACTGGGTGCACTTGCTGATGGGGAGCTTGCTGTCCCCAGCACCAATGAGCTCCTTTTGCTTCATCTGTACTCCCTGTCACCCCCCCCCCATTCCCCCACCTCTGGGTTCAGTGACACTTGTGCATTGTTGAGGATGTGGCTGTCATTCAGAGGTAGGCCTGCATGTGGCCCACTGTCCAGGAGAAGCGGGAGTTAGTCTCTCTCAAGGCTGAACCACGGGTCTATCTGCTGGTTTGCGCTCTTCATCGCCGACTAAACTCTCAAACAAACAAACAAACAAACAAACAAACAAACAAATGGATGGGGGAGAGGGGAAATAAAGGGCCCTGAGAGAGTCTTGGGGCAAAGAATCAATGCACCCCAGGGGGGCAGAAGAACAACAGGGCACATCAGCACAGCTGAGCACAGGAAGGTGTCTTAGAGAAACATACACACCCCCCTTTCCTGAGCGAGGAGCAAGGAGCAGTTTTCCAAGCCCTTATGCAGGGACCCCGAAGCAGCAACTGCCCAGGAGGCATCAAGAGCAGAGGTGATGGTGGAGGACTTGGTGTGCATATGCAGAAGCACGTCTGGGCATCTGAGGGTCATTCCCCCCTTATTGGGCATCTGAGGGCCATCCCCCCCTTATCGGGCATCTGAGGGTCATCCCCCCCTTACTGGGCATCTGAAGGTCATCCCCCCTTATCGGGCATCTGAGGGTCACCCCTCCCCCTTATCACCTGCCGTGGCACTTCTACGACTCCTGAAACTTAGCCAAAATCTAGACAGATGGGAGAGGGCAAACCAGAACAGAATAAAATTAAGGTTTAATGGGCAAAGATTAAAAAAAAAATTAGTTAAGCGGGCTTACATAAGAATAAAAAAGTTTTACCTTTCTGATATCTAGGTTTGCGAATGGAATTCATAGCTACACACACTGTGTTTGTGTATGTAATTTCTAGACGGGCAGAGAGGCTGATGCCATAGTCAGCAACTCCAGCGGAAGAGAAGAGAATTCTAATATGGAAGGAAAGTCTTCTTGCTGTTTATATTCTTTTATTCGTTGATTCTCTCACCAAACAAAACGATCAGTTTTTAATTCAATTCAAATCTTTAAACTGTTCAGTACATAGTTCATTCACTATTATGTTCATGAACAAAATGTTCCTTAATTCTACACTATTGCCATAAAAACCTTGGCAGATCCACATCACTACTCTTTTATTTATAATAATAGGAATATCATGTTTTATTCTATGTATTTCATAAGACAACGAATAAGATAGTAAGAAACTACATGAAGTAGAATGAAAATGGACATAAGAAGAAATTAATAGGAGCAAATAAGTGAATGAAGTTTAAAATGGATTTAAAATTAAGCAGCTGCAACTGTGGTTTCTTTATTTCTCCCTTTTTGATTGTCCATATAAATAATAAAGCTATAACTATGATTTATTTCTGAATTTTTGGTTGTTGATAGGACTTATACACTGAACAATGTTCGTGAAGCTTCTAGAACCATGTAGGAGAAAATACATAAGTATCACATCTATCTTTTCAGGCAGATTATTTGGTGAGCTGTTTAGTTGTGCAACACCCAGCACTTTGCTCCTCTCTGGTGGTGCGTGGCATGAGTACAGCAACACATGCAGAGGTGGCAGGGGAGACAATCCTTCACATACTGTCGCCAGGCTTCTAGCAGGCTTTCGATTATTTTTGTGAAGTAAAGAGACTCAAAGACAATATTATAAAGGACAAAGTTTGTGCACCGAGAAAACAGATTTTAGAAGAGCAAAAGCTATCCAGAAGGGTTCAAATCACGGTAAGGCTTTGCCACTTTCTTAAATCTATTAAACAGGGCACTGGAGATGTGGCTCAGTGGATAAAGCACTTGTCAAGCAGGCATGAGGACCTGAGTTCAAAACCCCAGCACTCAAGTAAAGCGGGGTACAGTGGTGTATGCCTGCAATCCTGGTGCTCTACAGCAAGAGATGGGGAAACAGGAAAATCCACTGAAGCTCACAGGCTAGATACCCTGGTACACTGAGAACAACAAAGAGACCTGTCTAAAGCAAGCTGGCCAACATTCAAGGTTGTCTTCACACTCACACACATATATACCCCCATTACACGTGTATACACGTGTACATACATACTTGCACATGTACATACATGCACATATAAGTGCATACACACATACTACTAAGCCAGAAAATGTGCTTGTATTGGGTATTCTGCATTTTTAGAGTGAGCTTATGTTATGTTTAAGGGGCCCAGTCACCTGATAATGCTCTTTGCCCTCTGCTGCAAGTCTGCTACCACCCTATTTTCATTTCATTCATAGGGAATGCTATGCAGGTATATTTAATTTGATGCTTGTTTTTCATGCTAATGTGATAAGTAAGACTGAAGGACTCAGATTAATTATTTTTAACATTTGTGTCTGGGCTTAGAAGAAACACAGACCAGTGTATAAATACCATCACAGGAAGTCAGGAAGGAATGTGAGGGAGGGAGAAGAACATGGCGAATGGATAGAACAAGGGAAAAAGAAGGAGAGAGAAAGAGAGAGAGAGAGAGAGAGAGAGAGAGAGAGAGAGAGAGAGAGGCAAGAAGAAAGGAAGGAGGGGAGGAAAAAGAGAGGAAAGAAGGGAGAGACGTGAATTGGGAGAGACGTAGACTTTTCTGGACACCTGTCATGTGTAGGCATGGTAGCAGCCCTTTCCACACTCTCTCACTTCTCAATGCCTCATTTTTGCTGCAAGCAATGGGGGGGGGGGGCGGGTCATAGAAAGAAGGGAGCTCTTTATTTTCCTTAGGGTGCCCAGTTAGCAAGCCATGTGTTCAGAAGTGAAACCAGACTGGCTTGATCTCAGGGACTGGGCCATTTCTAGTTTAATAAAATGCCTTCTCAAATAGGAGTGCAATAGTCTATGCATTTTTTTGAAGGGGGGAAAAAGAAAAAAAAAAGGAAGGAAGGAATGAGCGAGTGAATAAATGAAGTGAAACGGGTTGTGACCGCCAAGGAGACGTGAGCTCACTGGGAAACACGTGGTGTGAAGTGCATGGTTCTGTGAGTTTAAAAAAAGGAAGTGTCAAAAAGAGTAGAAAAATCATAGCTTAAATAAAAGAGACATAAAATCCATAATTTTGGCGAGGAAAGATCATACCCAATCAATCATGAAAATGGTTGAAGCAAAATCAATCACATTTCATTGATTTAAAAAAACCAACACATTTTGAATCACATAAAAGTCATATTCTGTATTTGTCAAGAAAACTGAAGATGATGAGTTGACTTGGCAGAAAAGCTTTCCTTGAAATAAGCAAATCAATTGCTAACATCTATGTCAATGGAATACAAAGATACGGATATCAAAAGAAAAGCAAGACATTTTCTTGGTCAGACATGGTACTGAAAATGTCCTATCTTTGCCTTTTTAAAAAATTTCAAGACACTTATATTTGGATTTTCCTGGAGAAGAGCACTGTTGCGTCACGGTTTTCTCAAATAATACGTAGGAGACTGAGTTAGTAGTGTCTTATTCTGTTTCGCAGTATTTACACTCATATCTCTCTCTAGAGAAGACCTAAGAGTCCCCTCCATGCCATGGTGGCCCCACACTCCATTGTCACCTTCAGCTTTCAACCTGAGGGTCACTTTCTCCAAGAAGATCCTGCTGGGAGCATCATGCCTCTTCCTGGTCTTACACTGTTACATTTGAGGGTCTCTGCCCAAGATTCACAACTCCTGAATGGTGTGTCTCTAAATCACTACTGAACTATTAGCTACATGAGAGAAACGCAACTATAAAAAATATCCACTTAAATAATTACTATTAGATATTTGTGTGAGTATGGATCACTGATTGTGCCATTGGAATTCAAAACATTTGTAAAAACAGTAGAAAGTAAAGACAAGGCAGAGTGACCTCATATGCTGACACTCATGGGTAGCAGTGTCATTCACTTTCTGACCTTGGGTTTTCATTTTAGGTTCAAAGTTTGGCCTTTTTTGAACTGCTCTTTATCCATGCAATTGTAGGCTGCATTACAGAAAGCGACATATTCATAAACTCTTCCAAATAGGCTGACAGATGTAACACGCTGCCAACAAATTAAGATATCAAACTATATAGAAAAGTTCCTATAGACTGAGTCCAAGTTTGTTATTTCTTTGTCCTCAAAATCCAATGGAATTTACACCTAAAAGCCTTCTAAAGAAAGAGCGGAGTATAAATAGTGAGGAGAGCTAATATGAGAAATTATTTCTAGTTGTGATGAAGGCATTTGTCACTTCAGATGAGACATTTCCCCCTTTCCCCTCAGCATTAATTATTGGATGCATCATAGCATGATGTGTTAGACATATGCTGGCTAACCTTGTCAACTTGACATACATAGGAAGAGGGAATCTTAGTCAAAGAACTGCCTCCATTAGAATGACCTGGGGGCCACTTTTGATTACTAATTGATGTACAAGAGCCCTGCCCACTGTTGGCAGTACCATCCCCTAGGCAAGACACCTCATTACGTGAGGCGGCTGAACATGAACCTGGATGCAAGCCTGTAAGCTGTGCCCTTCTATGGTCTCTGCTTCAGGTCCCGCCTCCAGATTCCTTCCCTGAGTTCCCTCAGTGATGAACCTGGAAGTGTAAGCTTAAATAAACTCTTTCTTCCTCCAAATTGCTATCGATCAGGGTGTTTATCACAGCAACAGAAAAGTGAACTAGAATAATATATGAAAATCTCATAAAACTAAGATACAGCCAGCCTCGCTCAGGAATTGGAAGAACACCTATAATTCTATTTTAAGGACAAAACAAAATAAGCGTTGTTTTTGGTATACAAGTCTAGTCCATAGTAAACCATTCTCACAGATATATTAGTTCTCAAGAGCAGTTGAATTTTCGGTAATTGATCCTTCAGGGAGAAAAAGTTTTCATTGAACAATGTCAGCATCATTTCAGAACTCAAAATTCAACACATTCCTGTAACTTACCATATATTGGGATTTAATTCCAGCTGGTGGTAGGAGTCAAAGTCATCTCGTAGGATCACACTGTCACTGTGTATTTCAGCTAAGAGAGAGAGAGAGTCCTTAGAGAGGAATAACACGACAGAGAAGGATTTAGCTGTGAGTGTCAGCATGCTTCATCGATGGAGACCACTCGTAATTCAAGTTAAAACTGTCTTTTAAATAAGCAGCTGATTGTAACTGCTCCGTCTGTTGGTGCTGAGGGTGAAGGCTTTGCTGCTTAGACTTCTTGAAGTCTGAAACCCAGAGCCTCCGAAGAGAAACTATTGAATGGTCACAAGCAGGAGAGCCAAAGTGAAGACAGGCCACACAGAGCTTGTCACTTATTCCTGACCCACGTTTACCATGTCTACCAAGACACAGTCTGGGCAAACCCAACTCTGCTCACTAAAGCGTGGGACAACAGGATAGTCTGGCTATTTACCATAGCCCCAACAGCCGCCATTTACTCTTCTGACCCATCGTCTCTTGTCTTTCCTGTCAACCCTACTACTCTGGCCTGATTTGTTTTTAGAATTTCCCACCTTTACTCATTATTCATCTAGTGCACCCTGAATTGCTAACTCTGTTTTCCCTCAGAATTGCATGGGAAACAGGACCTGTACCTACAACTAATGTTTATGTATAACTGTAGAGCCAATTTAAAAGTCAGGGGAACACTAGGGTGCCAGCCATGGTGGTAACTTCAGTATCACTACCTTGCACCTGTATTCAACACCCATTTTTAAGCATTAGTATTTTGGGCATGCCAAAGAACAGCTTCAAACACTGGAGAGTGCCCCGCCCACCTACTCTGAATAGAGGGTCAGCAAAGACAAGTGCGATTTCATGGCCAGCTACAATGTAAGTGGGCTCAGCGTGTGAAAAGAGACATTAATTACTGCTTTATCAACATTCCCACAAGCTTTTTGAGGCTTGCCCAGGAAGTGTTGGGTAATAGGAATCTTCTGGGGCTTTTCCTTATGGTGTTGTTTGATCTAGTTGGTTTTCAGAAAAATTAAAATCGTGTCACTTGACTAACAGAAGCCATCAACAATCTTTTATATTTTTCAAAGTTGATTATTTTCTGCTTTTAAGGGGTTCAGTCACACAATTCTCTGAACTCACTGGGTAATTATAAAATCTCTTCCAAATATCAGGGAGGGTGGTTTCAAATTCTCTTTGGTGACATCCCACCTATGGCAGTCCACTCCCCCTGAATGCCAGGTATGCCAGCAGGCAAGCATATAATGAACCATGGAAAGCAGCGAATCGGCGTGCACTCAGGAGCACTGGCTGCTCCCCAGTGAGGCCTGAGGTGTGAGGACAGGGAGAGCGTGGCTGTGCACTGGAGAGAACTCAGTGATGGACTCTGAGCATGGGCGGGGAGCAGGGGGCACGATTTAATGATTCCTCTGAGCACTTGGATGCAGTGTCTGACACGCCTACAGGGTACAGCTCTCTCAGGTCACAGCTTGGCCAGGACTCCGCTGTACCACTGCGGGTCACCAGCCTGTCGTGGCTGCCAGAAGGCACGCTTCTAAGCCGCTATGTTCATCTGGCAAGAGGAGCCCCAAGCTGTAGCATTACATAAAAGCAAAGCTTCTCGAGGCAGATTTTTCCAAAGAGAAAAATAAATTAATTGGGTTTGTAGGTTGAAAGGAAAAGCCCAAGAGACACATAATGGACCTATCTGAGGCCCAGAGTAAGAGATGCCTGGAAGGACTGGGACCAGCTACAATGATCCCTTCCACTCTTACTAAATTACAGAGGGTAGGAAGTTGCTTTTTAAAATAAGTCTTTACTGACACAACATGACACATTTAACTCTTAATGGTTACTTGCTTTCTGGAGATAACCCCTTCAGTGGATAAACACATTTTTGTATTTACGTATCACCAGACACTACCATACTTTTACTGTAGAGTTTGAAATTTCACTTTATTAACATACCAACCCAGTGACGTAGATACTGTTCTTGATTCTATTTTACATGTGGTCACAGACAGGTTACTTATCAGTGTCTAGCAAGTCGTGAAGGTGAGATAAATGTAGGCGGTTTGCCTTTGGAATCTGTGCTTTTAACAATTCTATAACCCCACCTTGAATAGCTGGGGCCACAGAGTACACAGTACTGCTAGGAAATCATGGGTGTCTTTTTAAAAAGCAAGGAATCACTTAATAGCCTCCTTTTAATGTCAGAAGACATGATTGAATAGTTTCTCTTTTTCAACCCAAGAATCAGAGCAGAAATCTTATGTTTAAAATGACCCAAGTTTATGTACACCCATGGCTTCTGCCTCTGCACTCTAACATGATGGCAGGAGAAACTTCTTTGGACCCTCGACCATAAAGTGACACTGACAGCATTCTAAGACTCAGGGCAGTGACATACACGACTCCCGAAGGCAGCGCAGGAGCTTCCCCTTGGAGTGTCTGTTCAGTGACACCCAGGCAGCTAAGGGTCTCCACCTCCACAGCACAGGCTCACAACGCTGAAAGGGGAGCTGAGGGGGGGGGGGAGTGCTGGGAGGGTGACCAGGTCCTAAGCTGATGGCCTCAGACTCTTAAACACTTACCGAGGTGAAAGTAAGCTGTGGCTTCCGTGGGAGCTGGAACAAAAGAAGAACAGAGAAGGATGGTGACTAAAATGTGCGACAAAAGCAACATCCAGCGACAAGGAGTCACAAATGCAGCTACAGGACTTAGCTGGCATGCAATAAGTCACACAGCTGGGGACTTTTTATTCTGCAGGATTAAGAAAAAAAAAAAAAAAAAGCCAACAAGCATCCTGAAATAAGATGGCCAACTCATTGCTCATTATATTTAAAAGTTATGGATCCCCCTACACTGATCAGAGAGCCCCTTGTATACAGGATGGTCATCCATTTTATAGGCTTTGTGCCGTGTAAGCTCAAAATATAAATGCAGTGTGACAGCTGATGAATATGCCAAGAGCTCACCCATCTCATAAAGTGTGCTGTTTTGGCCATTAGGGTAATGAGAAAAAAGCCCATTCTGTTCTCTACCCCCTGACCCCCAACAGAGGTCACACTGTCAGGTGGGCACAATTGTAGTGGAGTGCACTGTGTTCAGACGGTGCAGGGGTGAGGCTGCGGGGAGAAGAGAAGGAGCCTAAGGCTAGGCTAACTAAGGAATGGGAAGTACTTGAGAGGTTTATGGAGAAGACACTCTCCCTGAGGAGTTACTAGCATAGGGAGACAGGCAGCGATAAAGGAGGATAGACAAGGGCTCGTGGAGGAACCCACATTCAGCAGGCCTTGATAACGATGTCAGGAAAAGGGCTAGGAAGAGAAGCCCTGGTGCACAAGATCATGGGACTGAAAGCTAAGGCCATTTGCGGGATTGATCATGGATATGAGTGAGGGAGGAAGGATGTATGTTCAAATGCGCATGTGGAGGAGCAGAGGGAGAAGCATGGGTACACAGGACACTGCCTGTGTCACACTGCGGACAGTCAGGTTCTCCCTGCCCCATGATGCTCTCCAAATCTGAGGAAATGCCAATTCACTACCTAAATGTGAGACACATACTCAAAAGCCTTTCCTAACTTTCAAAAAGGAATTTCAGCCAGATATGAACAATCAGTTTCTCCCTCAATGGGCAGTAGCTCAGTTATAACAGAATGAACAGCATTTTGAGATGAGACTGGCGTGTATCAACATATTGCTCCAGATTAACATATCATGCATACTGGACATATATGTGTGGGTTTTAAAAGAGCAGATTCTATGGAGATACCGTCATCAGGTTTATTAAAGCCTTCTGTGGAACCCTTAAAAAACAGAAGGTAATATATTTCAAGATTTTGTGTTTTGTGTTGATGCTTATCAGTTAAGTTGTGAGGGCTCCACAGTGGCTCACTGAATTATTAACTCTGAGTGAGGATTTTCTTCAAACAAAAGGAATATGTGCCAAACAGCCAAGAATCAAAGACAGACTATGGCCCGTTGATGCAGGCTCCCGTGTGTCACACTGTGCACACACAGGCTGAGCAGGAAGCATCCAGGTAGTTGGTGACGTGAGAGAGTCTGGCTGGAGCCTGAGTTTGTCTCTGGTGTTCTGGAGGCAGTGTCTCCTTTTATAGTTCAAAGTGTCCTGGAGTTTCTGTGTGGCCCACGCTGGCCTCAGACTTAGAGCAGCCTTCCTTCCTCAAGTTTCAAATGTTGGGATTACAGGGACCGGGTTTGAAGTTAGAAACTTTAAAACTAGAAATGTACAGGGCTAGGAAGACAGCTCTGTGGGTAAAGAGCTTGTTGCACAAGCGTGGGGGGGGGGGTCTGCGTTGGGCTCCCCAGCAGGCATATAAAAAGCCAGGTGTGTGGTGCACATCGGTAATCCCATCAGCTAGTGCAGCTGAAACAGTGAGCTCCAGGCTCAGAGGAGACCTTATCTTAAAAAAATAAGGTGAATTCTGGCTTTTTGTTTCTGTGTTTGAGACATGATTTCTCTGTGTAGCCCTGGCTGTCCTGGAACTCACTCAATATACCAGGTTGGCCTTGATATCACAAAGATCTACCTGTCTTTGCCTCCGGAGTGATGGGATTAAAGGCATCTGAGAGGCTGCACTCAGCAGTGCCTCGAAACAGATTCTGAGACTTACAGCCAAACATAGGCAAAGCGTAGGGAATCTTATGGAAAGGTGGGAGGGGGTAGGGGGGGGGTGGGGGCAGAAAGGGCCTGGAGCTGACAGGACCTTCACAAGAAGGCCAGCAGTGCCAAGCAGGCCCAGAGAGGCCTGCTGAGACTGAAGCCTGAAGCGCCAGCCAAGGACCATGCACGGACTGGACCTAGGCCCTCTACACAGATGTGGCCAATGGGCAGCTGAGGCTTCATGTGGGTCCTCCAGGAAGGAGAGCGGGGAGGGGGGGCTGTCTCTGACATGGGCTCTCTTGCTAGCCTTTTGATTACTATCCCCTGGTGGGACTGCCTTGCCAGGCCACACGGGAGGAGGACAAGCTCAGTCCTGATAGGACTTGATAGAGCTGGGGTGAACCGGAAGGGGGAGCTTCCCTTTTCTGAGGAATAGGGGAGAGGGCCTGGGAGGTGAGGAGGGATGGGGCCAAGACCAGGACGTAAAGTGAATTAAAAAAAAGTGAAGAGCGATGAAGCTAGGCAACCACTCGTGGCCTCTGGCCTACACATACATGCACACGCACACGCACATGCACACGCACGCACGCACGCACGCACACACACACACAAAATAAACTAGAAATGTATAATGACTTTATACATTAGATTTCAACTTGTAAGTTCCGTTGTTATCTAAACTGTCTGCAAAACCTTAGAAAACAATCACAGCTTCTTTCTGTGACACTGATTTTCAACTCATGTAGCACCTCATGTACTTATATTAATAATGCTAGGTTGGCAAAAAAATGAAAGAATCCATTTGTACATAGTTTTGAAATACACATATTTGCATCAATGTTAGTTCAACTCTTTTAAAAAAAATGAAGAAATTTTGTCAATATGTGAACACAAAGGAAAATGAGCTTTTGGGGTACCCAATTCAGTTTTTGAAGAGTTTTAAGACATTAAGGTCAGGCAGGCATGTGATGCTACTTTTAACAGAAAATGTATAAAACCTTAAATGAGCGAGATATTCTAAAACTTAAATGTACTCCACATATAAAATATGTACCAGATTTTCAGTCTTGGCACAAGAAAAATAATGTAAAATGCCTTATTAATAATTTTATATTGCCTATATTATATTGAAATGTTTAATATTCTACATAATCTGTGTTAAATAGATAAGTTAACGATTTTGTTTTTGCTCACTACATCTGGCCAGTATAGGATTTAAAATTACATGTAGGGTTCACATATTTCCATTAGACAAGGCTGAAGCAGAGTCAGGAGGGAGCTCTGTACTGGGTATCCATCAGGGAATCCCTGACACGCAAAGAGTAGCAAAGAAAACTGAGCCACTCAATGCAGAATGAAAATAAAAATTTGGACATTTTTCATACTTTTTCAAAAAAATCTTGGGCCTACCAGAATCTCACACAAGCACAGTGGCCTAGGCATGCTTAGAGAACAAGACCGCACTTAGTCCCCTTTGGACAAGTGTGTTACTTTTCAATGGCTTATTTTAGAAGAAAGCCTTTAAGTCAACATGTGACTCCAAAACACTGTAACACTAATAGATTTCAGCCAACTGATTAAGCAAAGTTCTCAGTACAATGAAGACTTCGAGACAGTGAGAAAAATAACATGTCTGACATTGAGCTGTGCATTGGTATCACTGTGTGCTTAAGGGCATCTTTGAATCAGGTAAGCAATCACACACACACACACACACACACACACACACACACACACACCCTGATAGGTAATTCACACAAATATAGGCAGGCATTAGCTTACCAGAACTTTACCTCCTAAATCATTTTGGAATTCAAAGGCCCTAGGTAGTTTTGTCTCACGTATCTTTTCACCTAATTTGAAATTCTAATGTATTAAATTTCCAAAGCTAAATATGACAAATTAGACATGGTCTGTGAAGTCAGTATTTAATGAGCTATGAACCGAGACGTTCATCTCCCCAGGAATAATTTCTTTATTACTTTTTGTATTTTATTGCAATAAAACACCATTTGACCTTCAAGTATGATAATTAAACTTCCAAAAATGTTATAAATTTAGAGTGAAAATAGTTCTCCCTGTATTCAGGAAATAGTTATGATCAATATAAAAGATTACTTAATATTTAAAGCGGCTAAATTATACACAGAAACCAGCAGTATTAGCAGTTCTTTTTCTCTTCCCTCCCTCTCATTCCCCACTTCAATTTGATTTGTGTTTTACAGCAGCTTATCCCTTTCCATATCCTAAAATAAATTGAATAGCATCAGAACAAGAATATATCTTTATGACTTAGTGAACTCTTTTAGGTAAGACTGATTCTTTCGTGATCCATCAATAACAGGACCTTAGTGACTAAACCTTATGACTCATTGTCCTACCATGCTTGTGCAACATATTTTTTTGAGAAGCAGACACATATTTTTCAAAATATTGGCCATGATATGAATAAAAATCTTAAGTAACAATAAGAATATAAAATTACATGCCACAGGAGTTGTTGGCAAATTATCTTTAAAAAGTTGCTATTGAAAAAATTCTTGACCTTCAAGAACTCAAAAAATATACTTCAGATAAAGAGTTGGTAGTAAGTTAGCCAAAAGTCCAAGAACATGAGATTAAGATTTAAACATCATTCTGAGATTGGAGCAACTAGAGGAAGACGAGGAAGAATGGAAGGAAGCGGAAGAGGACAGGGGTTTGCAGGAAGAGGAAGAAGGGAGCAGAGAGGGGAAGAGAAGTCGGCGCAGTCTGGAGAGGGCTTGGGAAGCCAGAATGTGCAGGAGAGCTGGTGTCACATAGCCTCATGATGTCAAATGCGGCTCGTGTCAAGGAATAAATGAATTGATGGAATGATTGAACCAAAAAAAAAAAAAAAGGTGGTAGTAGTTATAAAAAGACGGGTGCTTTAAAAAATACCACAAAGATTAAGTTGACCTTCTATAAGCATGGTATAAGCAAGAAGCCAGCCTGGGACGAGCAGACCCTTTTCCCTGGGCATCTGTTTAGTGTTTGTTTTGGGGGTGCTTACTAAAACACAGAACTGCAGTAAAAAGTCCAAGGAAGGTAAAGTGCAGGTTAGAGCTGAGTGGAAGGTACTAAAATGTCACCTACACATAAGTCTCTGTGCTGGTTTGCCGTGACAATCAATTTGATGAGATTTAGAAGCCCCGGAGTCTTAATTCTGGGTACCACTGTGAACCAGCTTGTAAACCGGCTTATTTAGGTGGGGAGACCTAACCTTGTGTGGCCAGCACCATTCCAGGGCTGGACTCCCTAGACCACATGTGAATGAAAAGGTGAGGTGGACGCTGGGCATTCACCTCTCTCTGCTTTGTGACTGAATATCACATGAGCCAACCTTCACGGTCCTGCTGCCATCCTTTCTCCTTTCTGTAGCCTCAAACTGTGACCAAAACTAAGCACCTTCTTCCTTAAGCTTCTTTTGTCAGCCAGTTTGTCACAGTAACAGGAAAAGTGGCTAGAGCAGGCTTACACCTAAGAGTGGTAACTAACGCTAAGATGCTAGCAATCATGCCACACAGGTCTTGAGGCATTCGATGCCTTTACTACATGCCTTTTGGGTAAAGACTGGGAGACCAGGCTCTTAGGAACAAGGTCGGATGTCTTGGAAAGCAAGTACTATAATTTTTTCCATTTAACTGTCAAGGACATCGAGGCTCAGAAAAATTCCATAGCCTCACAGTATCTGTACAAAAATTCAAATGCAGAGAGAGATGGTCAACATTCCGCGTTCACAACCAATTTGTCTAATTGGCTCCGAGTCAGCATGGAACAGAGTTCCAGAGATGAAAACCACAGGTGTGAGGTCGCACTGAGTGTGATGAGAGAGGTGTGAGGTCACACCAAGTGTGATCAGCAGCTCAGGATTGGAATCCCCTGCAGCTCCAGCATGAACAAGGTGAAGTTTACGATGAAACTAAGGAAGAGGAGGCAGGTCAGGCAGGGCGCGGGGCTGGCTGGGTTCCTAACAGGTTTTTCTTGCCATTTGGATGCCAGTTCCCCTGGTGCACTGGCAGTGGTGGCCATACAGCAGGGTTAGGAGAGGACCCTGTGGACACATGGCGCTCCTGCTGTGCAAGAGAGAAAAAAAGTCAGAGGGATGGTGCAAAGATGGAATTCCCATCCCAAAGCACAAAGGCCTCAGGGGAGCCAAGGAGGGGAGCTCCTGAGAAGCAAGGCACTGAAACTACAGAGAAATCGAAGGCAAAGCAATTAAGCAAGGGCCTTTGAGGAGATGGGAGGATACTTCTCCACTGATTATTTCTCTATATTTTTGTTTTTAGTTATGGCTTTGGACTAGTATTTATATACTACAAGCTATGTAAGAACAGGGTATGAATTGGCCTTATATTGTCACACAACCCCCTTGGGTGTGGCATAGTACCACATATGGCTACGGAGGACAGAGCACAACAAAAGCTAATTAATATGAATACATTCCAATGCTTAAAACTGATGAAAAACCTATATTAATTTGTTACATGACATTGTGCATTTTCATACATACACACATCAAAATAAGAATGAATTAACAAGTTGCATGAAATAATATTCCACAAGGGAAAAATGGAAATATGATTGATGTATGTTGACAGCAATTTCACTCCCAAGTAATTATATACACTCAAATCCAGGTTCTGTCCTTTAAAATATGAGGGAATCCAGCAGATTATATAGCAGTTTGAGTGGAAAGCAGGCTCTATGGGCATTCAGAGGCAGCCAATGTCAAGTTCATTTCAAGCATAAATCTTGGTGTTTTGACTTTACAGCAGATAAAGCTGTCGAGTGGGAATGTATACGGCCCCCAGAACTGAAGAGAAGGCGTTTTATACCCTTGTTCAATCACCTTGGAAAAAACTGGCATTAGTTCAAAACACCCCTTTTCAGGAAACTTAGAAAGCAGCCTGACCCACCCAGGGACACCAGTAAGAAGTTTTACTGTAGCCATATGAGCTAGCTCAGTCAGCCCTCTTAATCTTGCCAGGCTTGGATCACTCAGGGACACTGTATCTGTCAGAGCCCCAGGACGACCTCACTTCTCTCCCCTACTGGTACTTTTTCAGACCTTGAAGCAGGACTACGGCTCCTGGGTGGCTTCCCCGGCCTCTCTCTGTGTGTAAATCACAAGCCTGGTGACGCCAGAACAGGAGTTGTAGCTGCTCAAGTGAAATTCAAGCTGCAAAACAGCCGTGGGAGAAACAGATGTCGCTGAGAGGCAAATCTTTAAACTGGGAACATTCAAATGAATTAAGTTTTCCTTTCAACAAGAAAAGTAGGCAGGGTAAAGCATAATTCAGACTAATAGTGTGGAAATAGACTGATCTTTAATAAGGATTTCTCATTTTAGGTTATTGAAAAAATTATTAATTTAGACTATCGAATAACAAGTGTATAGCCGAGAGAAGAGTCTGGTAGATATGACCTACAAATGGTATTTAAGATATCACTGGTTAGCCAATGGACAGCACGTGCTCCACGGGACTGCCTCTGACATGAACTCTGGTGCCCCCTATTTGATCGGTTCCCCTTGGTGGGAGGCCTGGTGGGCTCACAGAGGAAGGGGAAGCAGGCTATCCAGATGACCTGATAGGCTGTGGTCAGATGGTGGGGGAAGAGGCCCCTTTCTGTCAGAGGTCTAGGGGAGGGGAACAGGGCGGGTGGGAACGGGAAGATACAGCAAACAGAGGCAATAACAATCGGGATGTAATCTGAATAAATTATAACAGATTAAAATTTTTAAAAAATTAGTAAACGATCATTGGCAGATGGATTGCACTGCATTGCAGGTATTGATCCTGGGCCTTATGTGCTATTATTGCCAGTATTATGCCATTGAGATACAGTCCACACTGCTAGGTACTTTGAAAGTTCTTGAGAAACACATCTAAGTTAAATACTCTGTTTGCTTTATGGCTTTGAGTATTCAGCTCTTGTCTCCCTTCCATCTTACAGTTTACATTTCGCGATCCTTAATATAAATGACTGAAAAGCAGAAGCTGAGGTCTGGATGAAACCATAGAGCCTATTCTCCCGCTCCAGAGAGCGTCTCCACAGGGTTCACCACCCTGCACTCCAGAGAGCATCTCCACGGGGTTCACCACCCCACACTCCAGAGAGCGTCTCCACGGGGTTCACCACCCCACACTCCAGAGAGTGTCCCCACAGGGTCTACCACTCAGTCCCAAGAGTGGTAGAAAGCAAAACTGCTTTCTCTGTACCCACCTTCCTTCCGATACAAAGTATTTTCAGTTTCAACCACCGCCACCTACCCGACAACGGAGGACCCCAGCATGGTTTATAAACTCTGTGCACCTTTGGGGCAGTTCAGTGCATGGCTGCTGTTAGGCCACTAAGCCTGCCACCTGGCCTTGCTAAATAACCAAAGTGTGTGCTTGTAGAGGGTAAGCAAAGAAGCTCAGAGCCAGGGAACGCACGCATACACTTAGTCTCCCTGATCCATCCTTGGCTGTGGTTTGTGTGCACAACTGGTCGGCCATGGTGCCCTACTCACATCAGTGTCACATCGGACACTTGTGTAAGCCCTAAAGAATGAGAGTTTTTCCCTGAGTTTTCAGAGAAGTCTGGCAACAGTGAGTGTTTTCATTGAGGCATATGTAATTCATGCGAGTTTTCAAAGTTTAATTTTTTTTTTAAATCAAAAATCTTCTTGGAGGCAGATGTGGTGGCATAGCCTGCAGTGAACAGACTTGGAAGATGGATGCAGGAGGGATCAGGTAGGCTTAAGGACAACTTGTGCTACGTGGCAAGTAACAATTTTATGCAACTCAGAATATTTTATGACTCCTCCTCTTTCTAGATTGCCCTGTAATAATTCTTGTGGAGGACTGGTTTTGTCCACTTCCAAGTTTTTAGTGAATTCTGAATCTTCTCCTTGCTTTGATCATGGTAAACAGTACTTCTCCACCGATTTTGTCTTTAAAATCTTAGTCACATGTTGGGCAGTCTCTCGAGAAGGCACATGCCAATTCCTTTGCTCTTCCGTGGTTTTGGGCTCCAGTATCACTGCCTCGGTGAGACCTACCTAATCTGGGGCCACACGGATAAAACTATAGTCTCTCTTCCCTTTGCCTCCCACCCAGCTTTGCTCTGCTCACTGACAAGGCTAATGACCTACCCAAGCAAAGCCACTGGTACCCACGGGAGCTTCAGTAATCCTTGGAGAGGATCCACCCCCTGTCTATCTGTCTGTCTGTCTGTCTCCCCTTCCTCCCTTCCTTCCTTTTTTCCAGACAGGGTTTCCCTGTGTAGCCTTGGCTGCCCTGGACTCGATTTGTAGACCAGGCTGGCCTCCAACTCACAGAGTTCCTCCTGCCTCTGCCTTCTGAGTGCTGGGATCACAGGTAGGTGCCACAGTTCCTGGCTTCTGTTCTTTTTTTTTTTTTTTTTTAATTGCTAATGGATAACATCAGCATCTTCTACTTTAAGACAATTGCTCAGTATGTACCCCTATCTCCACTCCCGTCCCTTCTCCCACCCAAGACAGCAGTAGCTCCAGAGTAGAGATGAGGACACTCCATGCCCCTCTCTGTGCCAGACTGTTTACTCTTTACTTCTAGAACTTCAGAGTTTAAAATGAGGTGTGACCTAAAGCAATTTATTGGAGTCAAAATGAAAACCTGTAAGCAATTTTCAGAATTTTAGTTTTATTTACTTACTTATGCATCTATCTATTTATTTGTGTGAATGTTTTATATATATATGTGTGTGTTCATGTGCAAATGTACACATGCATGTGAACATGTGTGCATGTGGGTGTGCATGCATGTGCATACACATGGGTATAGTGGCCAGAAGCCAATGCCAGCTGTCTTTGTCATTGATTCCACTGGGCTGGCAGGCTGATTAACTCTTGAGGTTTCCCATCTCTGCTCTCTGCCACCCCAATGCTGGAGTTGCAGATGCATGCCTTGTGGGCTATGTGAGTGCTGGGATCTGAACTTAGGTCCTCACGTTTGCAGGGCAGGCACACTGCTGACCAAGCCATCTCTGCAGCCCCAACTTAGAGCTTTAATACGACAGGGCCTACATTTTACAGGCAGTATCAGTTTCAAGAGCACTGTTTTGTGACAGCCAGGTGGCCCCACAGTGCTCTGCGGTAAATGTTCGGAGCGGGGAAAGGTTCCTGGGAGGGACGGTGAGCTTTCAACAGCAAATCTTCTATGTCGAATCATAATCATTTAATGAGTGCATGCTTTGGGACAAGTTTACTACGCATTAAAGAAAAACAAACTAAGGCACGATTCCTTTTTCGAAAAGCTCCCGGGGTAAAAGAACATTCATCAGATAACCAGGACCCAATGGAGACCATATTAAGAGGCAGGAGAGCTGTCATTTGGGAGAGACACAGGCACTCTGTATTTCTCTTCAACTCTTGAGAAGTAATTTAGTTCACCCATTCAGCACAGGTGTGCCTCCCTCTTCAAAAGGCGAGCCTCATGTTTGTAATTTGGGCATAGGGAGAATTTGTGTTATTTTCTTATAACTCAAATAACATAATTTCATTGTTAAAAAAATAGATGTAAGTGTAGGAAAAAAACGTATCATTCACATTCTCCTCGCCCCAAACAGCACGTTGTCTCTCCCGTCAGCTGAGTCTTTGCTTCAGCGGGAGCCTTCCCACTCTGCCTGAGTCTGGCCTCTGTCAGCTGCTCTAACAGGGAAGGTCACATCAGCACAATTCCAACCACATCTCCCTGATCGCAAAAGGACTTGCAAAGCCCGGAACCCAAAAGTGAATAACTGCTCTCTAGCTTTCTCTCCTCAGCTGGGACACATGCACACATGCACACACCCCCCCACCCACCCCCCCCCCCCACACATACACACACACGGGAGCCGAGAGTGGGTAGCCCCTGGCATCCAGCAGCTGGACTTTGTGTTCTGTGGGACATAACCAATGTTAGACACCAGCTTCAGACAAGGCCTGTCTGTGAACACAATGGATGGAGACAGAAGCACCACAACTTTATTAAGGCCAAGCCATAATGTCTCCTTTTCTCGCATGTGTATCTGAAAGCCTGAGACAGCCAGAACAAAAGACATAAAAGGTTAACCTGGGCAAGGAAAAAGGGGTGTTCTGGGTGCCAACAGCACTGGGCTCATGGAAGGAGTTTCAGGGTGGAACTGAGACGAGGGTAGGTGAGGTGGTGATGCAAAGGGAGGGGCTGTGCGCTCAGGGAGAAGCCTGGCAGCTGCTGGGGCTGTTTGCAGAACAGTCTTGCAAGGAAGGGCCAGGCTGCTGATCCACCTGAGGAAACTCATGTTTCCTCATGTTTCTTCTTTCTCCAAACGTTTAGCCCAGGATACAATCTTAAAGTGTTCCTGGTCCCAAGCTCCACAGAACAAAATTTGTTTTGTTTGAATTGCTTAATTTAATTAGAACCAACAAACTAAAATATGTTACAGATAAAAGGCCCTGAGCTGGTGCACATAGGGAAGAGTATTTCTTTTTCTCACATAAATAAATCAGTGCATAGAAAATCATTATGAGAAAAGCATGTTATTTTATTTGAGAAAATAATGTCTTAATTAAAAGTACAAAGAATCAAAATAGATACACGGTTTGCAGCACCAGTTATTTTCCTGACAGCAGGAAGCCAGCATTCTCTGTAGGCCACCTGCCCTATCTTGTGTGAACCTGTGTGGCTTCTGTGGCCCTTGTGCGGCTGAAAAGCTCAGCATCCTTGTCCTGGGCACCACATCCACCAGATGCAAACCATGCGCATGTGTGATATGAGATGGGGTTTGCCCTCCTTTGTTGAGAAGTTTTCCCATTCGTCTTCTTAGCCTTTTATTTTATTTGAAATAGCCTGACCCAATTATAATACAACAGACTTGAACTTGTAAGGCTTAAGAGAATTTAGTTTTTAGGAGCTGGTAAATGTGAATTGAACATATTTTTTCAACATTATGTATTTTTCAGAGTGCTGATGTTCCTTGCTTTGTGATATTCTATGTTTTCAATAAATATTTTCGTAATACAGAAAAAAATTTACATTGTAATAGAGTTCCTGAGTTTACCTACTAAGACATACTTTAACATTTGCATTCTTGAAAGTCATAGAAGAAAAGTTAATTTAACCAAAGAATACTGACAATAGGTTTCTGAAATCATGGAAGGGAGTTTTTTGAGTGAAGACTCTGTAAGCAAATAATTAGAGTTTGACAGTAACAATTTACCAGATACCACAATACTTAGGTAAAATCATACTGGCTATGCCTATGTAAATATATAGGTATATTAGCAATTTGTGATGAGACTGACTGAAGCAAAATCATAGGTATCAGAGACACATTTGGTGAGAAGCTTAAGCGGCAAATTAGAGAGGATGAACTTTTGTAAAATTTTATGATTACTATTAAAAATTGTCACTTCTCGGACAACTAAAAGTGACTCAGGAAAAATGTGAAAAGAGGACAAATTTCTCTTTCCGTTTGTTTGATCACAGTGCATGTATTCGGAAGTCTGCCAGCTGCTATCAATAACTAATGAACAAATAACGAGTAGGAATATGAAGCAGTCAATAATGCAAATTTAAGATATCATGATAAAGTGACATTAATGAAAAGATAGCTCACTAATAGGACACAGGACCTGCCACGAATAATTTAGACACAACTAACACAGGCAAATCAAGTGTGCTCTTACCTCCTTGTTCACACAACTGCTGGGCTAATGCATCTTTGAAGATCACCTGACCCCTATGTGTTGCCGTGGCCCTGGAAATTGAATAGGAAAAATCTAATTTAAATACTGCAATACATTTGCCATTAAAGTACTTTTAAAAATAACTTTAAGTCGGCAGATACAATTTTTAAAGTAATAACAATGTAAGTTAACAACTGAATGAGCGGTTAAATAAAGTCTCCTGGGCCAACTGTTACCTCCAGGCCTTGCTTTAGGAAGACGCTGTAGTATTTGTGGGTGTATTCTGGAAACAGCAGGTGTGAGCAAAGCCTGGATGGAAGTATGCGAAGGGTGCTTACTGAGTTCTCTAGACGCTGGCGAAAATGTTTTGTAGAGCACCCTACCAGGATGGGAGATAGATTCTCTTAAAGTGCTTTTAGGTGTTTGAAATAATCACCACTATAAGCTAGAGAGTTAAGGCAAAAATTAAAAAAAAATTTTTTTTCCAAAACAAGGGCTAGTCAGAGTAATAATAATAATAATAATAATAATAATAATAATAATAATGTCTGTCAGAATAAAATACACTTTCCCCCCACCCACTGCATATAATTCACCATTTGCAGGAGATACACATCTTTCCCTTCTCCTAATCAGAACCGTGCATATGAAACACTGGGGGAAAAAAAAAACAACAGCATTCTTACAGCCAATTTGTTATTCAATGCCTATAATTAGAAATGTCTTATTAAAAGAAGAATTATTTGTTCTCTGTATGGGAACTGGTTTTCCTTCAAAAATTATTCTGAGGTAAAATATATTATTTAAATGAAATTAGAACAGAAAATCATGTTTCCTAGAGAAACTTGATTTTAGAAAGTAAGTCATAAAAATACATTTACTGTCTAAAAACATATTAACATTAAATCTTTACTTTTGCTCAAATCACTCTAGAACAAAAAAATAATTTGGTTCCGCCGACATCTGTTGGAGATGGATTAGAGACGACACACTGGGCCAACTCCTCGGAGGCTGAGCCTTGGTGTCCTCATTACCCCTCCGTAGGACACCCTTTGGTCAATATCTCAATCTTTGCTGGATTCAATAGGACCTCCCGGCCCCTGACATCCCCCACTTCAACAGCATGTGGACGAGCCGCCTCACCTCATGCTGTGGGCCCTTCTGATTTCTGTCCTCCGTGGGCTTCTTCCTGTGCCCTGGTGTCACTAATCAAGTTTCAGCTATCTAAAAATAATGATGGGACAGGCCATGCTGAAGTGTCAGCAGATGGTATGGCTCCACGCTAACACACTACAGCAGTGCAGCTGTGAGAAGTGCACCTTAACTAACACACATACACGCAATGAATACAGAGAGGAGGCAGAGCTGGCGAGGAAACTCATGGGCGCCTTCAACTCCAGCATATGTGAAGCTTGCAAAGGGCGTCCAGTCCTTATTGGTACGTATTCATCATTATCAAAATGACATGAGGAAGTATTTTTCTGTGTGTTGTTGAATGTATGTATGTATACGTGTGTGTGTGTGTATGCATGTATGTATATACTTATAAACATACATGTTTTCTTTACTTTCAGAAAGTTGAAAACGAGGCCTAAACATTTGGCTAATCCAAGTTATAAGCATATCCTATAGACTCATTATTCAGTGCAGGTTTTCTGTCCAGAGAGAAAGTGGTGACTTTATTTCCCTCACGCATTCTCCAAATCAATTGAACTAAGTGCCTCTAAGATTGATTCCCATCTGCTTCGAACAGTAACCCAGCATCATAATTGTAAACATTTAATTTGGAAAGGACATTTTCAGAACTCACTAACCAGCAGGAGAGTTGCTGGGGGGCACACAGTGCTTCCTGACTGCTTTGTGGGTAGGGACTACGCCCTTCATAGCTGTGCTCCTTGTCCAGCGTTGGCCCCAGGCCACACGTGCTGTCCACAAACAGATGTGCCTGTGACAGAGGGCCCGTATCTCTGTTTCGAGCGTGGGGCGCCCTAGTGCAGCACACTGACCTGTTACTTCATAGAGTCCCTCGTGTTACTCAGCACCCTCCTTTGCTCACAGGTCCACTTCTGCGTCTTTGCGTCAGTGAACAGTTTCAGAAACACACTGAGGCACACACAGAGTAGCCGCAGCCGAGGGAACCTTTGGTTCATCTATGCAAAACCTCTATTTTTGAAAGCTATAGTCTGCCTTTAAAAAGCTTGTTAAATTTAGTCTAAAAAGGCATTTTCACGCAGATGTCTGAGGCACTGTAGGTATATTCCTTCACGACCTGTCTACCTCTCCTCCTTGTCACACCTCTCACTCCTACTCGTCCTTTTTTCTGCCACTGGACAGTTCTGCTTCTCTTTCCATGTATTCTGTGCATATGCTTGGTTTTAATTTTTTTGCACAGTGTGAGACCCAAAATCAAGAGAAAAGATGAAGTGTGTGTCATTTTCTGAGGCCGACTTAATGCGCCGCGTGTGCGCATCTTCTGTCTCACCCACTTCTCCGCAAACACCAGAGCTGCACTCTTCTCCATTTGTGAGGAGAAGTCCATTGTGTTCATAAGCCGTATTTCCTTTAGCCATTCTTCTGTTGGTGCATACCTAGCTTGGTTTCATAGTTTAGCTACTGTGAATAATGCTTCAGTCAACAGTGAGGCGCAAGTGTTTCTGTGATACAAAGAACACACACACACACACACACACACACACACACACACACACACACACACCCATACAAAGTAGACACCCAAAACCAGCTATATAAATAAATAAATAAATAAATAAAACTAAGGTAATAAATGGGCTAATGTAATGGATGGTTTTTTTTAATGGACAGTTTTAAAAATATAAATAATTAAGAAATATAAAAAGCATTCCACACCACTAGACACTGAAACGCAAGTGAAAACTACATTGTGATTCCATCTTATGCCAGTCCAGTATGGCCGTCACCAAGAAACCAAATGCTGGTGAGGTTGCAGATGCTACTGGCGTGTACACTGCTTGTGGGAATGTGAAGTAGTCCAGCTGCTTTGGTAGTCAGTGGGGGTGCTTCTCAGAAAAACTAACAATAGACCTGTCATATGACCCAGCTATAGCTCGCAAGGGTATTTACCCCAGAGAAGCCAAAATGCAATTAGCAGTGATTTTCGTTCATCAAATGCATATGGAATTTCAAGCTAAAAAACTCGAACTCTGGCTTTTGAAGAATTAGCCCTTGTGCCACATGCTCGGCACTGTCCATTCCCTGCCTCTTCCTGGGGCATTTGGAAAGCCATAGACAGAGCTACTGGCTCTCAACAGCGTATAAACAAGGAACCCAAGGGTCTAGCGCAGGTCACACAGGCTGTTAAGGCAGGCAGGCCCTGACCGCAGGTCTGCGCATTCAGTACTTTGTGGAGCTCCCGTAGGAGTCTCCCTGGAGCAGAGGGAAGTGCTTGGGCCCCTGGTCCATCCACCTAGAGCACCTGGGTGGAGTATGCTCTCACTAGTTAATGTCATTTGAGAAAATGGCTCAGTAATTAAAAACTGCCTTGAGGAGCACAGCATGCTGTGTGCTCCATGCGATTATCCCACGTTCTTGAAGAAAGTGATTGGCACAGCAACACAGTGTAGCTGGTGTAGAGCACGGTCATTGTTGTAACATCCATCCATTAAGGATTAAAACTTGTCGCCTGCTAAGCCCATGTCAGGCGCTACACGAGTCAGCTCCATTCTGACAATACTCCTGTAAGGAATGTAAGATTCTTCCCCGTTCCCTGAAGCATGGAGTGTTGCGTGATTTACGAATGTCTCAAAACTGGAGATGATGTCATAATTCAAGGCCGGGCAGTCTGAGTGTTGAATCCTTCTTTTAAGCATTATATTACATTTTCACTAACCTGACTCAAATGACAAGGTTACGGTAGCTCTGGCTTCTTGCAGAGGTAGAGCCTGCTCTCAGGATCTGCCCTTTAAAGTCATTTCTGCTGTGGCTTAGACACTATTTCAGTCCTCAGGACCTTTCATTTACTCTTCTGGATAAACAAGCTGATTTTCTACTTAGGTTCTAATTAGAATTTTGGCCACAAAGCCTGCAACTACAGGAAATATGCCTTTTAAAAATACCAGTTCTCTGTGTGGCTGTAATCCAAGCACCCAGAAGGCCAAATTATATGAATCCAGCAAGACTGAGGCAATCCTGAGCTACACAGTAAGTTGGAGGCTAACCTGGGCTATATAGTGAGAGCTTGTTTCAAAACAACACACAAACCAACAGTAACATTAGCACTTTCCTACTTTCCACTGGCAGCTACAGCATACCTGCAGGCACACAGGATCACCACGGGTGCCATTCTCTTTATAAACTTATAGGACACTCAGATGGCACCTTCACATAGAAATGCCCCACCCTTCAGTAGGGATTTCAGGGTCTGCAATTTTATCTTTTAGCATTGTATCTTGTAGAATGGAATAAGCGAACACACAGCTTTCATTGCTTCATCCCAGGCCTGCCCCACCCTCCACAGGCCACTAGTTGTGATGTCAGACCTACTCAGAACATGTTTAGATCTATACAATTATTTGTGGTAGTCTGATTTCAAATAGTCCATGGAACTGTATTGATTTATAGAAGTGTGTCCACACACACACGCGCGCACACACACACACACACACACACACTCACTCAAGACACGTTAAAAGAATTAAGTTTCTGAGAGTCAGATACCCCAATTTTTAACTCACGGTATATTTTAAGAGTGTATACCCATGAGATACAGTGACAAGCCTTATTCACTATCATAATCGTTATTTTATATAATTTATAGTTCCTTTTGGAGGAAAGCTCACCAAATTGGTGGTGCTAATAACTATGTTGGTACTATTTGCACTTAATTTTCTATAATTAGCAGTAATTTTTTTTAGAAGAGATCAGAAAATATCCTTATTGTTCAGTCTTCTGGAGTATAGACCAATTTTCTCAAAGTGTTTCTAATGAGTACTTCCATTCTCAGAAGACACACAGATCCTAAAGCAAGCCTGCCAACAAGAGTCTCTATTAAATAAGTAATTTTAAAATCACGTTTGGTTGTTCAGTTTTATTTGAAAAACTCTACAGATCCCCCCAAGTGGAGAAGTTCATTATATTTACCACATTCAGTTTTTAAAATAGCTCATGCGGTTATATGAACGAACACGAGACACCCGCATCTGAACTGAGCTCCAAGCCTAGCTCAGGCCAAGGCAGCTGTGGTCGGGGGGATGAGGTTCCCTCCATACAGCAAGGCTGCCAAGTATGAGCTACCACACTTTGGACGAGTTCTTTAAGCAGTCCAGCTTTTACACTCCCCGTGTGAAGACAGAGATAACTTGAAATAACTACTGTCATTTAAAGATATTAATAACCATTCTTCAGATCCTGAAGTCTTTCAAATAGAGTTCAAGCTTCCGGAAGAGGGGAATCACTAATTAAAAAAATTACCCCCCCACCCCCACCGCCCCAAGAAGCCAGCCATAATGAGTTGAACATAGAAAGAAGTCAAAACTATATTTTTCAGTACAAAATTTTCTTTCTATGTGCATTACAACCACCACATAGGGAACGCAGAAGAGGTTTCATAGGATTATCACAAATACCCAAGATTCCCAAGGGTGTTATTTACATGTGAAATGAATCAACTTGGTCAGATCAACATGAAGAACAGCAGCAGCTGCTTCATCTTAAGGCTGAGGACAACGGTGGTTACTTCCTCACCTTTCTCTACTGTTTCGCCCATGAGCTCGGATGTGCTACTGTGACTGGTGCCCTCACAGCTGGAAAGCCTATTCATTAATCAGCTATATGAAGTAGAACTCATATGGTAGCAGCGTGCCAAACAGTTTCCAAGCCATAGTTCCGAAAATATGTAGAATGGGAGAGTCATCCGAATTTGATAACATATCTCAAAGGAATCAACCTGAAAACACATACTGTATCCGCGTCATCTTCAAATTACAGTGCTTTCTAATTTGACGGAACTATTTATGCTAATGCCTCTAAAGACAGATGTTTTATTAATGTGTACGCATGTGTGTCTGCGTGTGTTCACGTGTACCACAAAGGCTGCAGGTAGGTGTCCACACAGGCCAACGGTAGCAGATCTCCTGCAACTAGGGTTGTGGAGGATCGTGAGGCACCAGATGGAGGCATGAGGAAACTCCTGCCCAGGGTGCAAGTCCTCTGCCAGAGCAGTCCGCAGTCTTATGCAACCACTGAGCCACCCCTCTACCTCCTTCTTTATGCTTAATAAACAAGAAAATTACTTCAAAACAAATAAACATAACTAATGTAAAACAGCAGAGAGAAAACATTTCTATTTGATTTTATTTGTGATTGTGTTTTGGTTTGTGTGTCTGTCTCTCTTCTCTTGTTCTTTTAAAATCAGTCTTGCTATGTAGCCCAGGCTAGTCTCAAACTCTAGAGCCTCCTCCCGCAGCCTCTTCAGTGCCGAGGTTATAGGCGTATATTATGTACATTTCATAATATTTTTCTTTCCATTTTTTCATTGTTCTGTTATTTCTAAGCCATAAAATTGCTTCCAGCTGTTAGACAGGTAAATGCTTTTGTCCTAGAATACAAAAAACTTCAGTGTGATGGCTATACTATCCAGTAATCAATGTCTGTCTGCCCCTAGAGGTCATGATTTGTCCTAGTTTAAAGTCAAGGTATAACTTTATTAGCAAAATAAAGAGCAGCTAATTTAAGCAACAATGTAAATAAATACAAAATATAGGTATTTTAATAATTAAATTAATAATTTAAATATACAAGACAAAAATAATCTTGTGTTGAAACAGCTGTGCGAAATATTGAGCTCTCACGTGCAAGCACAATAAAGAGAAAAAGTGCGAGATTCACACAGGAAGTATAGGGCTTTTATTCTTAAAGAGAAAAAGTGCGAGATTCACACAGGAAGTGTAGGGCTTTTATTCTAGTTCTGCTGTTCCATGATCATTTGCATCATTCCCATAATTTATCAGGCCCTGTCACTTTGCTTCTGTTAGTCTCTTCTTCTTAATCTATAAGATCAACTGACAGGGTCTGGTGTACCCCAGCCTGGAGTCAAGCTCGCTATATAGCTGAGGATGGCCTTGAACTTGCGGTCCTCCTGCCTGTACCTGGAAAAATGCTGGGATCACAGGCATCGCCACCACACTTAGCTTATGCAGTGCTGGGGACTGCAGTCAGGGCTGTGTTAACACTGGCAAGCTCACTGCCTACTGAGCTATGTCTCTACAGTTTAAACAGCAGATCCGTAACAAGAAGACGAGCTTGCACCACGGGTCAAGGTTTATATTGACCCGACCCCTCCCCGTGTTTGCTTTGTGATACAGGACTGAAAAACACATGCATGCTTCTTATTCTTCGGGGTGGACCAACCCTGTGAAAAGTCCACTATAAATATAAGGAATTGAGGTAATGATATTCTCACTGGTTATTTCAGAGAATTCTGGTAGTAAGTTGAAGGAAAATGAAACAAAAACATCCTAACCATTAGTGCATCTATTTGGTGTATTAAAAGAGTAAAAAAGGAGAATGCTGTTACATGTTTTGTGCCAAAACCAATGGAAGTTCTAATATAGGATGCAATTTCTAGCCTTGTTAGCCATCAGAAATCAGGATGGCAAATGCTTGGACAGAAACCCTGCCACAGTGTATGGGTTTTCCCTCTTCCATGAAACATTTTGGAAATGTTCTCACAGACATGCCAAGAGCTGTGTTTCCATGGTGATTCCAAATCCAGTCGCATTAACAATGAAGATTAAACATCGCAAGTCAACCTGACACTCAAACACATCACATTAAATCATAACATCACTCTCCTCTCCCCGAAGCCTCATTTTCTTAAGTACATATGGAAACTGGAGAGACGGCTCCAAGGCCTCCTTTTCAATGTGATGCAAAGTGCACCAGTCCATCTTGAAAGTCCCTGAGGTCTTTAGCAGCCTGGACAAAATTAAAAGGTCTAAAGTCACTTCTGAGACTCAAGACAATCTCTTCAACTGTGGTCCTCTATAAAATTATAGAATAAACATTCCTGCCCCAAAAAGGAAGGGACGAATAAAAATAACAGCAAAGCAAGGCTGTGGCATAGCAAGGCAAACAACCAATCCTACAATAACGCCACTGGCATCTGGGACTTGTGATGAACTCATCTGCAGTCCAAAGAGTTACTTGGCACATGTGCCCCTTTCAGGGTGGGTCCACCCCGTGCCTGTAGCTTTCATCAGGGACTGTCTCATGGTCCTGCCATCTCCAACATACTGAAGCCTCCATTACAACATATTCCTCTTCACCACCTCAAGCAGGAGGAGCCTCTTAGGTACTAGAGACAGGGAGTTCAGTCTACTACACACTGCCTGGGGTCACTGGCTCTCTGGACTTCCATGTAAGCCTCCACGACCCTTCAGTCTTATCTCTTTTCCTGAGTGTGGAAGAGACAGAACCCAGGGTGCTGCCACGTCCTGCGGCCCACCTGGGATGTAGCCCTCTCACTGCGGACTGCAGCTGCAGTGGCCTCTGTGTGCCCTGGTGGTTGCATCTGTGTGAATAATTTCCTAGGCAGTTGTTTTCAAGTGGTGAACCCACCAGCAATCATCAGGGAAATGCAAATTAAAACCACGGTGAAATGGTACTTCATACCCAAGAATGACAGTTTTTTGAAATTCAAAAATAACAAGAGTTGATACAACCTTGGAGAAAAGGGGAAATTTGCACAGAATTGATAGCAATGTAAAATCGCAACCATAGTATACAACAGAATGGAAGTTCTTAAAAGGAAGATATCATCTGTGCCATGATCCAGGTATACTACTTCAAGGTTTTAATTCAGAGAATCTGAACTAAAGAGATGCCTGCTTGGCCATGCTCACAGGCTTTATATTTAGGCCAGAATAGAAAAAAGAAAAAAAAGAAAAAGAAAGAAAGAAAGAAAGAAAGAAAGAAATGCAATGTTCTTGATTCACACACACACACACACACACACACACACACACACACAGACACACACACACACTGGGATGCAATTCAGCTTTATAGAAAGACATCTTCTCCTTTCTAATAAGAGGAATAGAATTGGAGAACTTTATTTGGACAACTTTATGTGACATGAAATAGACCAAGTGCAGAGAGTCAAACAGCTTCTGTTATCACATCTGTAAAGACGGTAATGGGCAATCAGGGAGAGCCAATCAGAAGGGTGGCTGCCTCCAGAGCCTAGGCTGGACACAATGATTGTCAAAAGGCACCAGAAAGTCAGGGACGGGAAGGGAGGTTAAAACAAAAGCCCGCTGCCCATAGCACAGTGAGCGAATGCATCATCTCCACAAACTGCTACAAGTAGAGGCTTCCAATCCAGCGTGCTTGCTTACCATAGGGAAGTGTTCGATGTTTAGCTGATAGATATCTTACAAGCTTTCTTTAATTATTGCACATGGTATGCGTGGACCACATAATCAGCTTATGATCCAAATGTACAAGTGTGAAATGCCAATATTACTAGAACAGTTACAAAAGAAGAGAAAGAGACACCGAAGTCCTAGGTGGCACAGGGAGAAGTGGCTGTCACAAGAAGCCATCTAGGCCCCAAACCTCCTGCATGCGCTACCCAGCCTGTGGATTCTGTCATAGTAGCCCAAGCTGACTACACCGCGATTCACAGTTCATGGCCGCCTATTAGGAAAAGGGTACCGTTCTCTCCCATTTAAAAACAAAACAAAACAAAACAAAACAAAACAAAACAGATTTTTAAAAAATGTGGGTGTAGACGTGTGTATCTATGGATGCCCCTGAAAAGCAAGAGGACACTGGAGTCCCTGAAGCTGAACTTCCGGTCGTGAGGGGCTCCCATTAGCTGGACTTCCGGTTGTGAGCAGCTAGACATGGGTGCTGGGGTCCAAACTCAGGTCCTCTGGAAGACGAGCGAGCACTCTCCATCGCTGAGCCACCCCTCCAGCGCCCCTCTCTTGATCAGTGTATGAGTGAGGGTTCCTCTCCTAGTCCTTCCGCGGGGACTGAATCTTACCAATCCACCATTTTTCTTCAAGTGGTACTTTGTTACTTCTAACGGCCAACCTCGGAGTCGCTAATGGGGGTATTTTGCTAGTTTTTCGTTGCCTTGTTGAGCTTTGAGAACGATCTATGCCCTTGCTCATTGCGCTACAGAGTCTCATGTTTTCCTCACGCCTTTACCAAAATTGCTCAGGGCTTAGGTGATTAGCCCACTGCTATATTTGTTGTTAATATTTCTAATGACGTTCATACTTTTGCTGTCCTTATACTTTTATTTTTTATTTAAAAAATAGTTTTAGTGGGTAGGTGAGATGGCTTAGCAAGTACAGGCACTTCCCTCAAAGCCTAATGACCCGAGTTTAATTCCTGGGTCCTATTTGGTAGAAGGGGGCTAACTGACTCCCTGATGTTGTCATTTGACTCTCACAGGTACTGTGTGCCATGGCACACTCATATCACAGGCATCACACAGAAACACACACAATGTAAATACATATAATTGTAATCGAAAAAAATGTTTCGTTTTCACATAATAGAATGTTCCAGTGTACTCTTCATATTACTTCAACATTTCCATGCTTAGAAGTATTTTCTCAGTTTCAACTCAGTTAAATATATATTTGCACATACTTTATTTTGAAAAGAATCTTCTGTCCCTTAGAATTTATTTCCCTTGGAAGTCTGAACTTATCTTTAATGTTTATCTGTGAGATTTTATAATATTATTGTTTGTTATCTATAAAATTGTTTTTCTAAAGTATCTATACCACTTAAATAATAAGAAAGAATTGACAAGTTTTCATATAAAATCAAGTCTATGAATAGAAGAATCATGGATCCAAGACTGTTCTCTAATGGTTTCTGACTGGATTGTATAAAAACAGTAGGAAAATACTCAATGCAACTTTCAAAACTGAGTATTATGCATATTTCTAGTTGTTAAATACAGGTTGACTCCAAGTGTGTCAGAGAGTAGTCACGGCAGTCTGAGAACAGACACAAGTGACATGAGCATTAGGAAACTGCTGCCCACCCTGAGCTACTGTTTCAAGAAACACTGGATCAGGAAGGGGCTGAAACTGAGGCCTGGGACTGAAACAAGGAAGACGGGGGGGGGGGGGGGGGGGGAAGAATGTGTAATGAGAAGTGGGAAAGTGCCATGGAAAGACACATCCTGTTTATTATGAAACTATCATGAAGAATTAAACAGAAGATCCAAAAAGTCCAAAAAAAAAAAAAAAAAAAAAAAAAAAGAAAGAAAGAAAGAAAGAAAAGAAAAGAAAAGAGCACCTTTCAAAAATAAAACGAACAGTTCCCAGGTGTAGCATCTGCAGCACCAGAGGCCTTCACACTTTTCAGGAAACATCATTTTAATTTAGCAGTGTAGCCTCAGTGCACCTGTCGCTCAGAGGGAAGGAACAAAACACTATACACACACACACACACACACACACACACATTGTCTCAGGAAGTAATGAAGTCCAAGAAAATAACCCCAGAGTTAAGACAGAGAAGCAACCACTTGGTCAACCATAACAACTCAATGAAGAGCTGTTCAAACACGAACAACATACCCCTTGACTCTGCAGTGAACTGGGACACATTATGCGCCTCAGAATGGCCTGGGACTTACAACGAACAAAGGGATTGGCGCATTATTACTAACTCTAAAGAAATGAAGCTTACAAGGGAGCATGAGGTCATATCACAGAAAACCAGTTACGATGGAATAGATATCTTCCCCAGAGAGATGTACAGCATTTAAATTTATTCAAGAAGTCAAAGATGTAAATAGTTCTGTAAGTAAGAGATTGACTTTGCATTATAAACTTAAAATAAATGGGGGCTTGGAAGAGGTTTCAGCCAGCATGATGCTTACAGACATGCAAACACGAGGGTTAAGTTTGTATCTTCAGCTCCCACATAAAACCTGGGCACAGTGGCATATGTCTGTAACTCCAGCAATGAGCAGACAGAACCGGGTACATCCCTATGGACTGCTAATCAGTGGGCTCTGAGTCCATCAAGAGATGCTGTCTCAAAAGCTAAGGTAGGAAATGATGGAAGAAGACACCGAGGATCAGCCTCTGGCCTCGACATACATACACACTTAAAGTGAGTGTCCTCTGGACAGGACAGCACAGCTACATGCATGAACTCACAGCTATGGCAGCTGCTCAGGGCAGGAAGACCAATCCAGTCAACATGCATCATGGGCGGTAGGGGTGGGAGCTAACGAAGCCCTGGCCCTAATCGAGGAGCTATTGACAGTTATGGATTCAGGGAAAGAAAAGTCACTTTTCTGTAAAGGTATTGCTCTTATGGGGGAAAAGAGTGATGGCCACGTTGTGAGGGAATAGGGATAGAGAGGGTTATGGGAGGAGTTGTGGGAGGGCTGAGGGATAAATATTATCAAATACATTATATGCACATGTGACTTTCTCAAAGAAGTCATAAGAAAGCCACTCATATACTTCTGTATATAATCTGTTGCTCTATGTACTACCGGTGCACACGTGCACTCACCCATAGGAACATACACACACCAAACCCCCAAAACTTCTACAAATAAAATCTTTTTTTTTTTTCAGAAATAAAATCTTAAGCCAAGATCACTTCACCAGTGAATTCTATAAAATTCTGAATGAATCTTATGCAATCAATAACATCTTCTAAGAGAATAGAAGTAGTAATACTTTGCAGTACGTTTTTTGGCTTTGTTTTGTTTTGCTTTGCTTTGCTTTTGCTTTTGTTTGCAGAGCCAGGAGGTCAGTTAGTGACTCTGGGAAATATTGGAGAAAGACAAGTGGAAAGTGACAGCTAATGTACACAAAGCATCTTTGTGAGGAAAAGATGATATTCTGCAATTTTTAATAAAGACTACATAACCTTATGGCTATCCGAAAAGCAACTTAATCATTTGTAAAAAGGCTGATGTTTGACATTCACTCAATCTCTGCGCTTTCTTTATCCCTGTACATCTTGTATGCCTGGCCACACCGTGCAAGGGCCACACCCCTGACACTATTAAGAACACTTTGCTATAGTTGCAGATGGAAACCTAGCACAGCTGCCCTCTGAGAGGCCCCACCTAGCAACAGTTCGAAACAGCTGCTGAGACTCAAAGTCACACATTGGGCGCAGCTCAGAGAGTCTTGTGGGAGAGTGAGAAGGATAGAAGGACCAGCAGAGAACAGATGCTCCACAAGAAGACCAACAGAGCTAACTAACCTTGGCCTAGGGGGCCTTGTGGAGACTGAAACATCAACCAGGGACCATGCACAGCCTGGACCTAGGTCCCCTCCACATATGTACCCGATGGACAGCTTGGTCTTCATGTGGGTCTCCTAGTAAGAGGATCAGGTGCTGTCTCTGACAAGGACTTTCCTGCATGTTTTTGAGTACTCCCTCCTGGTGCGGCTCCCTGACTAGGCCACCATGGTAGAGGGTGCACTCAGTCTGATGCTACTTGACATGCTGGGATGGGGAGGGGCCCCCCTTTTCTGGAGGGTAAGGGAAGGATAATATGGGGAAGAGGGAGGGAGGATGATACCAGGAGGACAGGAGAGAGGAGGCTAAAGTTGGGATGTAAAGTGAGTAAATAAATAAATTAATCTAATTGTAAAAGGTTAATGTTTGTAGTATGTTAATTATATCTAAATGAAATTGTTATTAAAAACAAAACCCAGAGCTTGGGAGATGGCTCAACAGACAAAACCACCTGTCTGAGGGCCTGAAGACACATAGCAGCTCCTAGGGAAACCCAGGTATGGCTGCATACATGCTTAAACCCAGCCCCCTCTGGGGAGGGGAGAGGGCAGAGACAGGAGGACCACTGGAGGTTGACTGACAGCAGCCTAACTCCAGGGCCAGCCCTCCTCTGGCCTAAGTGCCCCTGCTTCATCACATACACTATGCCTCTCCAGTGTGTACATATAACACACAATTTAATAAATAAAAATCCAAAGTACAAACATTCTGGAAGATGGATAGGTGTGCTTGGGGATGTCTGTAACTCTGAGGTCAACATTAAACAAAAAGTAAAAGTGCTTGGATGTTTGCAACATCAGAGAACAGAGCTAAATTGGTATTTGTAAATGCTGTAATCCTTCAATGCTTCATTAAAATTTGCAGCAGGTGGCCCAAGGAAGCTATAAAGCCCCAAATTACAACCAAATTTCAATTAAACTGAAGTTTAATTTCTACAGATCGCTTGCAACTTTGAGTGCTGGGAGAAAGAACTCTTTCTTCTTACAATATCTGAGTGGTCTCTTACCTGCCTCGGGACACATTTAGATGAAAGAAAACATGTTAAATTATTGATGTAATGATGAATTGGAAGTCTGCTTAAATTAGCCATAAGAAGAAAAGAGCAGAGCTTTAACCCTGCTCAGGCAGAGCTACAACTCTTCCATGAACACCCAGGAGGGGCTGAGGGTTCTGTTTGATAAATTATAACACTGAATTAACCAGGAGGAATGCTTAGGATGCCTTTCTGGATGAAGGCTGGGCTGGTTTTTCCCTGTTTTTCCTCCCACAGATACTCCTGTTTAGGTCTACACAGAAGCAGAATGAACGCCAGTTCCTCACTATCTCAAGCACGCTGCAGGACGGCCATGTTGGTATTGCTGGCTCTGCTCCTGGCCAGCCTGATTTTAGAACTATCCAAGTGTCAGCACAAGTCTGATGAGAACTGTTAGTAGCCTAAGGCAAAACAGACAGTGGCTTCAGGGAGAAAATGTGATATTCCTTAAGGGCTATGCTAGATCCCATGCACTGGTAGGGAAAGCTCTGGGCAAAGGAGGTGGAAGGACAGAAAGGGTGTGACGATGGTCACGGTGGGTGAGGCAGGTCAACGGTGGGAAGGACAGGAAGGGAGTGACGATGGTCACGGTGGGTGAGGCAGGTCAACTTGTCTGCTGTAGGGTGGGATGGATGAGTTCCTTCTCTACGCATCGCCCCACCCCCGCCAACCCCTCATCACTCACCAGCTATGGCAGGCTGGAGAGCTGGCCCTGAGGTTATGAGAGTGACAGAATTTGCTCTATCCCTCACTGCCTGCTACATTTGGGAAAGGGTCCCTATGCACCTTGCCTGGGCAGTACAGTAGAGGTGAGCCATCCTGAGGGCATGAGAGCTGGAGAGCTGGCTTTGCCCCTTGCAGGTTGTGGCATAGAATGGACTAGCCTGGGCAGCACTGGTGAGGTTGTCCTGGTGGTGGGGGTGCACAAGAGCTGGTGGGCTGACCAGCTCAGACACCTCCCAGGCCCAGATCCAGGGCTTTGAGTTGGCCGACTCCAACATCTACCCCATTGATGAACTGCTGGAGTGTGAGAAGGGGCCAAAGCTGCAGGATCTCCATGACACAGGGCAACAACAGGATATCCAAGAGGAGTCCCAGTTAGGTTCCAATATTGATGGTGTAGCAGAAGCCAGAGGCCTTAAACCAGACCATTGCAATGAACACTTGCAAGTAAAAATGTGTGGACAAAAGGGTATTCTGTGTGATACACAGCGACAGGGTACAGCGTTCACAAAGGGTTTTCTCTTTTCTTTCTCTTGCGGGAGGCAGGTGCTGCAAGGGTAGAGGGTAGGTACAAGAAGTCAGGGAGATGAGTGGGATTGGAGTACATGATGTGTATTTCACAAAGAACCAACAAAAAGATTTTTTAAAAAAAGAAGTTACACTACTGAAGTGTACAGTTACAGGGACAAGCTGCATGTTTTGCCACAGAGGCATATAAATAAATATCAATAGCCAGTTTTTTTTAGTTGCTCTTGTGGCATCTGTTTTATTTGTTCATTTTAATTTTTCTTAATTATTTTATTTTTGTACATATACATTTATATTATTACACATATATGCCATAGATTGCCTCTGGCAAGAAGAGCCATGACACAATCAGGAATTATATAAATGATACATTCTTAGTGTTTTGGCTATTTGTATTTGCAGCCTTGAGGAAGACATCTTTCCTATCTTGGTGCATCTAAATTTCTGAATGTAAATCAATCTCCATTACATATTGTCATTATCAACTTAGAACACCTATCTAGACCTAAAATATCTTAACCATAAACAATTACGCTTCATTGTAAAACTAAGCTACCTGGTCTTCAGCTCCATCAGAGACTTGAGAAGGAATAAACTTGATTATCTGAGTATGCAGGAGTGCAGATTAGTAACTTTCCAGATGAAAATATGACAGAGTCAGTTTTCTACCTGAATTGTCTCTAAAGTAAACTCACTCCTGTCCAACACACCCAGGAAGGGCACAGAAGCACACTCCAAGAACAATGCTGTGTCTCTGAAGAAACTGAGGTCAGAAGACTCTCGTCTCGCTTTCTCACCTGACTCAGACTTCCCTTGTAAAACTCCATCCTCGAACCGTGTTGCAGCAAATCCCTATTCAGAACTCTGCTTAGTCAAAGCCAATCCTTCACTGAAAACAAAAGCTGGTGACAACATGGTCCAATGTAAAGTCATGGGAGATGAATCAAATGGCTGTACATTAAGAAGGCCCAAGTTCAGATATCCCACACCCATGTGAAAAGCCAGGAGTATCAGCGCATGCCTGCCATCCCAGCACTGGGGAGGTAGAGGCAAGTGGATCTCTGGAACTCACTGACCAGCCAGTTTAGCTCAACAGTTCCATGTTCACTGAGTCACTGTCTCAAATAAAAGCAACAAAACAAGTAATGATGAAGATGATATGAGAATTTCTGAGAAAGGCTCCTAACTTTATCCTCTACACACACACACACACACACACACATACACACACACAAACACACAAAACACACACACACGCGCGCGCGCACACGTAATTTCATATCCATGCACACTCCAAACCACCAATGTACACCCGAACAAGTACACACACACACACACACACACACACACACACACACACACACACACACACACACGTAAGCAATAGAATTCTGAAGAAAAAAGGAAGGAAGGCCTGGCATCATACTGTGTCCACGTGAGCACACAGTATTTTAATTACTTTCTACAAGAAAAACTGCCCGTACAGCCCGAGTGCTTGTAACCTCACTCTTGCCTTCCTGTAAATATTCCATTGTTTTCCTAGAACATCAAAAGAATCACATTCATCTTCTGTAGTTCATTATGGTTTATTGCTGTAGTAACTGCCAAACCAATGACTTTATATAAATAATACAGCAAACTTTTGCTATGTCTCACCTGACAAGGTGCCAATTAGTCTATTTCAAGAAGAAACGTGTGACTTTTCACCACTTACCTAATTTTAACACCCTTAGGATTATACACAGTTAAATTGTGTATCTAAGCACTCGTGCCTTTACAGACGTCACAGACAGAATACAGATTGCCTGCCACACTGCCTTTATAGATGAATATTTGAAACCCAGATGAGTTTCACTTTTCTGATGTGTCAAACAGTGGCGATTTAGTGACCTTCATCCTCTTACTCAGTTCCCAGGTCATCAGTGAATGTTTGCTTCATTCAGACGTTTAGGACCCACCATCCCTCTCTGACAGGGAAAATGGTTGGGCTTCTTAGTCTGCAACTTTAATTTCAAGATGTTTCCCTCCTGTTTCTCAGAGGTCATTTATTGCAACGGGAAGAACGTGTCTTACCCTAGATGCCCTTCCTGACATGCAAAGAAGACGTGACTCAAGAACATACTAGCCAATGATCTGCAAAACCAAGAGGCTTTAGCAAGAAAACGGGTGAACAGCTGTGGAAATGGCCTTCCCTTCATTTCAAATCTCATAATTGGTTTCTGACCATTACTTGTCACCTTTATAAGATTCATTCTATACATTAAATGCTTTATCTTTAGATGGTTTTAGATGTATAGAAAAGTCACCAAGAGCATACAAGAGAATCTCATGTGCCCTTCATTCAAATTCTAATATTAACATGAACATAACCATGGCTCATTTAACACCGAGAAATCATCACTGCAGTGTTGCCAGCCTTTCTGACGACGCCCCCTCCACCCTCGTTTCCAACCCAGGATACCATATCGTATTTAGTGAAATCCCCTTTGTAAGTACAAACATTTGCCGGCCATGAAATGTATTAAATTACCCACCAACCCTGCTGTGAACTCATTCATTACATTTATTTCTCTCTTCTGCAAGGGAATGATAAGGGCAGCATGAAAATCTGGACACGTGGGGGTCTAGACGGGGCTAGAAAGGGAAGGGAGAACAGCCAAGAAAGGAGGTGACAAATCAAAGCCCCAAGACAGCCTGCTCTGCCTGGGGCAGGCTTGTGCGGCTACGCGTAATTAGCTCCCTCAATTACTACATCAGAGAAGCTCGTTTTCATTTGAGAGAAAACAACAAATCATTAATTATGCTAATAGGTCGCAGATTGAAATCCTTGTATGTGGGTCCTACATGCGCTGAGATTCTTGCCCTTGGTCAGCCAATGTTTTGCTTCTTCAGCCTTTGCAGCTCACTTGGCAGCGTAATTCCCTCTGAAGGGAAGAATCTCTGATTGCCCAGCTCCAGACAGCAGTGCTCAGCCACTGCACCATGTGCCTGAAGCAGCCCTGCCCTCTGCTCGTCCTCCTTAGCTGCTCTTACTCCGACAGCAAATTGAAGGCATGGATTTAATTTAAAGGTTTATTTAGATGTATGCGTGTGTAGACCATATGTTTCACGTGTGGACTCTCTGAGGTCAGAAGACGGCATTAGATTCTCTAGAACTGGAGTTACAGACAGTTGTGAGCTGCCATGTGGGTGCTGGGAACCAACACCACTTCTCCAATAGCAACTCATAGTCACCCTTGGAGTACATCTTCTATGTCTTTTCCAAAGAGGCCTGTCTTCTCCCCTGCACTAAGTCTGATGCCTCATTATCATTGTTATTTTTTTTCACTTTCCCTCCAAAAGGCCTATTACTGTTGTGATGAGTATTTCACATGTGAAAAGCAGAGCTGAGCTATCAAGCACGCAGGCTCTGGGGACCTAGAGGCCGAAGCTGAGTCCCATGTGGCTGCTTCCTGGGATAAAGCATGTGAGTAAAGGATGCACTCCTTTAGCCCCCCCAACTACTAGACCCACACACAGCACAGGGTTCTGGTCAAGGCTTTGAATACCTTCACACTGAACATTTATCTTGGCTTACAGAGACAGCTCAGTCTGTGTCAGCCAACACTAAGGATAAAGACCCAGGGCTGCGCAATTCTACTTGTTTTTCTAGGGTTGGCGTGACCCACGCCTCATGGTGGATGATCAACAAGGATTTTGTGCTTTACTGAAGAAGAAGAAGAAGAAGAAGAAGAAGAAGAAGAAGAAGAAGAAGAAGAAGAAGAAGAAAGCAAGTACAAATCAGGAAGAGGGTGTGCTTAGTCCTGATGTGACTTAATGTGCTGGGCGGGTTGGTACAGTGGAGGGTGAGATGGGGACACTTCCCTTTTCTGAGGAGAAGGAGAGGGGACAAGGGTAAGAGGGTAGGAGGGTGGGACTCGGAGAAGAGGAGGGAGGGGGCTCCAGTTGGGATGTAAAGTGAACAAATACATAAATTTAATAAAGAACAAATCAGGGTTTCTTTCAGTCAAAGTTTCCTGCTCAGATGGGAGAGAGGTGCTCAGCTAGGGAGAGAGCAAAAAAACAAAACAAAACAAACAAACAAACCAAAACCAAACCAAACAAACAAAAAAACAAGGCAAAGGCAAAAGCAAGAGCAACATGGAACACAGGGATTTTTCATTAGTTCGGGAGAAAATGAGACAACTTTATAGGTATCCAAAATTTAACTACAGGCTCTTGAAAAACCCTTTTAGAAGAATCTGATATTACCAAGTGCTAAAAATTATTTTTAGTAGCAAAATACAACTAAAATATGATACCTAACCCTGAATTAAAATCGACATTTGTCTCACTCACTGTAGTGCACATACCCACAGAGAAGTATACGAGGAAACTAACATAGTTGGTGGGAGTACTGATAGTTAAACACTCCTGGCAGTTACAAGGCTTTTTTTCTATAAACTTGTATTTTCACATACCAAACGCACTCAAAGGCCAAGGTTCACAACATTTTAAATTGCCCTAAGTAGGACAGAGCTGAGGACACCATATACATTCAAGACACTTACATGCGACAATGTGATCAGCACCTTGCACAGCCGTTAAGGATGGTATCAGCCAGCACTGTGCATTTAATCCCGAGAAAATTACCTGGATATCTAAAGGGGAAAACCTGCAAGCCTCCTTGCAAAATCAGGGTACCAGCTTCATTTAAAGGTTCAAACTGGCTTCAGGAATGGGCTCATGAGCTGAAACACTCAAGCAGAACACAAAGCATGTGCCTTCCACAGAAAATGTATATATAGTTAACTTATCTGGGTCACATGGATCCACACATACACACACGAAAGCCATAGTGGGCCTGTTTTGTGGCCAAGAATAATCTCATTTCCTTTTTAAAAGACTTACCAGCTTTGTAGCTACAGTGCTAAAATATTCCCTCTTTCTTCCCACTCAAGCTCAAATGTATGAATGTGTTTCTGTTTACGATTGCTTTTCATCTGTGAATGCACTTCAGGCACTCATTTTTTTCCATATTAATGTAATCACAATGCAAATGATTAAAACATCTTAACATATCTACAGTTTTTTTAAAAATGCATTTTAACTCTTCATCTCACTGCTTTCACTCTACACATGTTTGATGTCTTCAATATACTTAGTGTTCTTTGCATATATAATCAACCCACAGCAGTCAGTAATCGGGTGATTAACATAATATTGGTTAAAAGACATCTGACGGGAGTGATAATAATTGAAAATCCTGACACTAACGCCAGGGCTTTGCCTAGTGCCTCGATGATTGATACAATGACATGCTCTTTGACACCTTCTAAGTATAAGGTGTTATGCTAAGCTCAGTGGGGGACAGGTACCTGAACCCTGTTATCAAATTGCTTCGGAATTGCAGAAGATGCCCAGCTTCCAGGCCTAGAGGAAAGTCAACGGCTTAAGGAATTTTCCAGGCACTTCTGCAAATTATAATGGGTGAAGATCACCATGACACTTGATGACAAGCTGACGACACATTTCCGGGAACAAGAAGAGTCTGCAGGGTTCTGGGTCTCAGGATGCTGTCATCTTCCTCCTGCTCCTCTTCTAGCCCCAGATGCAATTACAGGGACCGCTTCAGAAAGTGGGGTTCGCCGCTATCTTAAAAAGCAGGGCATTTTTATTAAAGGTGAAGATTACATCCAAAAATATCTCAAGGTTATGAGAGCCACCAAAAAATCTTCAGGGTTTATACTTAAGATCCTGAAATGCTGTGTAATTGGAAGATCTCCTTCACGTAATTAGCTTCACCTTCCCCCACTATCACGTGAAGGCGGAGCCCTGATCAGATCCTTTTATCTCTCCATCTTGTAGAGGAAAAAATTCTTGCCATTGGAATTTTTTAAAAAAAGGATTCATATCTTTAGCTGTGGGACTTGTATTTACTGACTGAAATGTAAAAGTTGACTCAGTTTGAAGTTAAAAGATGTACACAAGAATTACCCTGAATTATGTCTAACTTGCCTAGGTGATTGATAACAAAGCCAAAATATTAATGAGAAGAAATCTCAAATTTTGTCTGAAGTTGCTGGAAAGCTTTTCTATTTCAAATAGAGTGACACTAAATACTGGTCTGAAAAGAAACCTATCATTTGTGCTCTGAATGCATGACAAATTAGGAATAATGCCTGTTACACTGTGTGGGTCACAGGCTGTCAGGTACACAATTCATCCCACATGGCAGCGACAATGCATATATTAGCTATGTAAATGTGAAAACTACACACAGTTTACAGGTTGGAATATGTTCTTAAAAATATGGGTATAAATAATGTGAAGTAATGCAGAATCTGCTCTGTAGCATACAGGAGTCCACAAATTATTTCCCAGGACTAGAAAGCAAAGACCTATAGACAGATCTAATACACTAATGCATGTCTTCACCAAGAAATAGTGCAGGAGACAGTAATAGGTTATTTCCTGCCAACAAATTAAACTCCTAAATCATAAGCATGAGCTGAAAAAAAAAAAAAAAAGAAGCAAGTTAGAAAACAACTTGTCCATGCCATCAAGTGAGTTAGCGTTTGTGATGCATGTTTCTCTATATTCTTTCGCTGAACCTCACAATAAGCCAACTATTTCTAATGTGGAGAAATAGACTATCATGAATGAATGACGTTTAATTTTGCTCAGAAAGTCCAATAGGAATTGCTTTTCATAGGCCATTTAAATATCTAACAAGAATTTGATATATTATATGAGAAGACAATTAGTTTTTTTTCCTTCAGGTTGTATGAAAATAAAGGGGTCAAAATCTGAAAGGAAAACTAGACCCAACTCTTTTTTTCCCCCATCAACAGCTGGAATGAATGAGGTTTAACAATAGCTGGCTTTCCTACATCACAGGACTCTATAAAGGAGTAGCAGACATGACAACAGACATTAAAGTGCTTTATAAACAGAAAAAATATGTAAATAACGAATGTATACTTTCTCCAGGACCCTTTTAACCACCTTCGGGCATCTTCTTGTACATGACACATGACTGTACATGAATAAAGGCATCCAAATGAAAACTAGATGTGTTGCTAACTTGTAGAGATGAATAATTATCAACACTGAGTATTTGAATTCCACCCCAATTTTCCATGTTACATTCCTATGGTCTGAATATTTTAAACAGTGCACTAGAGTGTGTATTTTAAAAAAAATAATGAATTCACTCCAAAATACTTCTGACTATTCAAGCCAAATTCTAGCGACTTGGGATTTAATCAAAAGATTCTTCTATTATATCAGCCATTAACCCATTCACCACCTGGAGGTATGGGACACCTTTACTCTTTCTCTCAGTCATGCATGGTATTGCACACCTACACTCAGTGCTCTGGAGGCTAAGATAAGCAGTAGATGGAACCAAATATAGAGACCCCCCCACACACACACCGGACAATGTACAAAGAGTGAGAGGAGACCTTGGAACACTCAATCTCATATGGGATGTCTCCATCAAATCCCTCTCAGGGATTAGGGAACTTTGTAGAAGCAGAGGTAGAAAAATTGTAAGAACCAGAAGGGATGGAGGATGCCGAGGAAGCAAGGCTTTCTAGACACAGCATGGCTGACAAACATATGCACATATGACACACATCTGAGACTGTAGCACTATGGACAGGGCACGCAAGGTTTTAAGCCACATGGGGTCCTGGCACTGAGAAGTGGATACAAGCCTCTGCCCATAACCCAAATCTATCACAATCGCTATCCAGTCAAAAGGGTATACAAACCGCTCTTAAAGCCAGGCCAGATACCCAGTAGTAGATGGCCAACACAAAACAAACTCCATGGAATTTTTGGAGGTTCTTTATCTCACAATGCTTTGTCAAGGCTATTTCTTTATTTATTTAACTTTACAGGCACTTTACACACACACACACACACACACACACACACACACACACACACACTGTTTTTAATGGGATTTCTCTCTGTGTGAATGAGTGTCTTTGTATCTAGCTTTTTCTTTGACTTCTTTGTTTGTCTATTTGTTTTATTCTATTAGAGTTTATTTGTTTTTAGTTGTCTGTTTTTTAATGAAAGAAGAAAGAAAGGGTGTGGATTTGGGTAGGTGGGGAAGAATTGGGAGAAGTTGAAGAAGGAGAAATCTTGATTAAAATATAAAAAAAAATATTGCCAAAATATATTGATCAAAATACTATTTTCAATAAAAATTAAAATTATATATAAAAAGAGGCTCACCTGGGATACACAGTGAAGTACTATATCTGAAGAAAAACAAAACAAAACTGGAATGTGCTTTAATTGTTCACATAGTCAATCTAAAAATGAAATGTAAAGCCCAAACACTGCCTTTTCCTTAAAGTAAATTTGGAATCTGGGCAAAGTGGTGTCTTGACAAATGCTAGATGAGCAACAAGAAGCTAGCAAGGACCATGGAATGCCTTCCTGTGGCCTTTCTTACCAGGCATTTCATAGTAATGAACAGTAGCTCACACGGGTATAAGGACACAACCTTGTAGGTTTTAAGATGCTAGGAGGAAACCAAAGAGTCAAAACATGAGTTTTTACCCATCTTGGAAAATGGCTATTTGATATGAGGTAAGGACACTATCGTAGATACTTTTAGATAATTCTAAATATAGGCATACTTAATCTTTCAGATGAGAAGGACATTAATATTACAGTGTACATTTGAGAGTGAAGAAGGAAGAATTTCATTGAGTTTCTTGTGTATCAAGAGCCAGATAGCTGTAGCATCTACTCATAAATACAAAACAATGAATGGAGGGGCTAGCCCTTACTCAGACAGTTCCCATTTTACAGAGGGGAAGGAGCTCCTTATGAACATTGATAAGGCATAGAGTATGTCTTTCACCTTCTAAAAAGAAAAAAAAAAAACCAACACCAAGTCAAGTAACCAGAAGTCATCTCTCCTTAAAAATCAGCTTATCTTCCTGGCCTTAAAATCAGGTACTATTACAACTAAATTTGTAAGAATAAGTATAATATATTCAAGGTAATCAAGTCAGGAAAAATCCTTCTCTTTCATGTCTGAATGCCCACATTCATTGAGTCAACAAGGTCTCCCTGGTACTTACTGTGTTACAAGTTCTATGTCAAAGCAATGGACACACACCCTGATGCGGAGACACAGCAAGTGACAGTCATGACAGTTGATGGCAAATGCCCTGATTCCTGATCTGAATGAGAAGAAGAAGCATTGACATACACATTAAATGACAACTGGGAATTTGCTAGGTTTCATAGATGGTGGATTGAATAACTCCAAGAGACAAGAAGACAGTAGACAAGCAACATCAAAAACTGGGAAATTGGAAAGATGGAAGATGAGTTCTAACAGTACACACCCAAACAGTCTTCAGCCAGCAGTGAACCAAACTGAAGAAGGCCCAGAGTCAGCGGCACTAGCTAGCTCCTGATCTTAGGATGATACTGAAAACAAAGGCTTCTAGCTGAAAGGCATCTTTTTCAAATTCTCCTCTCTGCAACCCTATACTACCCATTCTCTGGCCCTCATCACATCAGCAGAATCCTGAGGCAGGGGAGACATGGTGTTATTCTCTAGACACAGACATATTCAAGAACACAGCTCTGCCCTGAAAATAGGGACAAGTAAACATTTACATGCTGTGTGAGAACCACAGCTTTCATTCTCTTCTTGGCTCTCTTATGGCTGGGTGCTGGGTGTACATCTTCCTTGAAGAGTTTGGGAAACATGTTTTGAAAACTCTGACTTGCCTAAGGGAAAAATTTGAGGATACTGTAATCAGAGCCATTCCAGAAAATATGCCACACTAGATCAACCTGTAATGAAGATGAACAGTAACAATCTGCTACAATGACCAGCGCCTCAACACAGGAACACCAGGAGGCCTTGCAGTACTTTGTAGGCAAAGATCATTGGAGATTTAAGGAGATTCTCTATTAGGAAAAGAGAGAGTAGTACAAATGCAAAGTTGAAAAACAACGCAAGCAAACAGAAGTTATATAGAGACAGTAAGAAAATATCTGTAGAAATTAAAATGTTAGGCCGAATAAGTAAAAGCAGCTGCCATGCAATCCTGGGGAGCTAGGTTTGATCCATAGGGAACTCATGGTGAAGGGAGATAACTTACTCCCACAGAAGCTGACCACTTAGGCAGTCAGCAGCACACACACACACACACACACACACACGCACACACACACACACACACTAAAAATAACAAAACTTTTAAAGGAAAATTGAAAAATGGAAACATTAAAGCATATAAAAAAAGGGGTAGAAAAAGACAGGAGAAGATAAATCTGTTGTAAATATGGATTATCATAGTTTATTGTCTCACCCCAAAAAAGAGGCTTGGAGAGAGCACTCAAAGTAAAAACAATTCCTAGGAATACAATAAAAACAGGGTGGACAGGGGCATTAAAAAAAGAAAACTAGAGGATCTATGTAAAATTGGGATAGAGACGGTTCAGAAAGAAGGAAGGGAGGGAGGGAGAGAGGGAGGGAGGAAAAAAGGAAGAAAGGAAAGGAGAGAGAGGGAAAGGGAGGGAGAGAGAAAGACAGGGAGGGAGGGAGGTAGAAGGAGGGAGGAAGAGAGAGAGAGGGAGGGAGGGAGGGAGGGAGGGAGGGGGAGGGGGAGAGAACTGAACACAAAAACAGGGAAGGCATAATTCCTGAATGACAGAACTCAATTGAAAGTCTTAGCCCTGAAGAACACAAGTTTGTAAGTAGAAGGGCCACTGAGTTTTCAGAATATGGATTAAAAAAAAAAAAGGAAATACAACAAGGAACAATATCAGAATGTTCAGATTTTTCAACTAAAAAAAAAAAAAAAAAAAGAGGTTCTACACAGTTGTAAACAAACTTCTGTTGTTTTCTAGTTCTTGACTTGACTCCTGGTGACTACGGGCATTAATGCCCAATGATCACAAATTCTGAGAAACATATTTCCAATTCTGAGTTTTTCATCATTTTAATTTTTGAAATTAAAATATAATGACATCATTTTCCCATTCCATTTCCTTCCTTCCTTTTCTCCCCCATCTCTCAAAAATTCATGGATATGACCTTTTCTTCTTCAGTTGTTACATGTGTCCTAAATACATAGATATGACAGATTGTTTAGCCATATAATGCTGTTGCTGCTGCTGCTGTTGCTGCTGCTGCTACTACTACTATGGACATACACACATAAATAAATAAATTTGGGGCTGATCACAACTCTGAATTCTATACATACCAGATTTATCATTCAAGACCAAGAACTGCATTTTCATACTAAGGAGGCACCTCGGCTTTTCTGTCCACGCCAGAGGCCATAAAGGATGTTCTCTTCCAAACAATGATGACAATATGGGGAGGGGTAGGAAGTGCATCAGGAAAGAGAAAAATGTCAAACCAAAGAAATGGGATTGGCGAAGCAGGACACCTTCCACCAGCTGGACAGCCTGGAAAGCAGCGGAAGCAGAGCTCAAACCAACCAACCCTCTGTGGTGTGGCTCACCTTGAGAAACCAGTGGGCACGCATGCGTCCAGAGAAAGCTTATGCAATGAGAGAAGTTCTTTGCAAACAAAGTAAATGAAAGGAAAAGCAACTATCACCTCCAGGAAAAACGAAAGGACAAGGAACAATGGTACAAAAGTATGTGAGGGCAGTGAATGGCATTTACATAATCAACACCGAAGACCACTAACTTGGATTTAAGCAAAATTAAAGGCAGACAGTTTAATTGTCCTTGCTCTTCATGTGTAAGGACATGTCAATAAATGATACCTAAACTAGAAAACACAAGAATTTCAATACCATCATTTTCTCTGGAGTATGAAGGGATATTCTGAAACAATGAATCAAAGTGGAGGCCTGTTGTGTCTGGGCAGATCAGAAACACACACGACGAAGAACACGAGTCCTGGGTGAATGGAGACAGACTTTTATTTTTCTACGACACTAAAAGTCAGCTTTTCCTCTTTTGTGTTGTAGAACCTTCTAGATAGAAATTCCAGGAAGCATATTTTCTAAACAGTAAGTTTATGGAAGATCTCTATTTTTAGTACGTAAATTATCCACTTCTGGTTAAGACCACACTCCCTATCAAAAGGGACTGCTTCATTCAGGCTGTGACCACCACCCTTCTTAGTAATTTTCCCCTTCAGGGCACCCTATTCTTGCAACAATGGTCTCCCACTCTCCTGCCTGCTGACATGTCTTGGGGGGGGGTCCTTGCTCTCACACATGCACTTCCACTGCGCCCTTTGCCCCAAGCGTTATGAAATCAATTACTTATTATGCCACTAAGTAATGTCATTTCCTCTCATCTCGTTGTCACTCCAACCTTGAAAGCAATAGCTCATCCATCTTCCTTTCCTTGCAAGGCCTAAATAACTAGGTCTTAAAATCATCACCATCCAAAGCTTGGCCTAATCAACTGGAACCAGAGAAGGAGGAAAAGACATTTGTGTCAGTTTCTTGCATATTGCTGGAATTATTTTCTTTGGCAGTAACATGTCACATTCCTTTTTTGTGGCAGTCAGCAGAGCAGATCACAGGACTACACAGTGGGCTGGTGACAAGGCCCGACAGCCTGGCAATCTTGCTATTATCCTAACAGCCCTTGCTGCAGCACTGCTGGAGGCAGATTAGCCCTCCCTCCAGGAAAAAAAAAACCCCACTGCTTCTGCATGGCTTACAGTGTATTCAGACGGGGTTTCCTCTCAATAAACAGTGGGCATTGCCTTGCTGACAAGGCCAGTAGGAGAGCTTATGTTCCTGCCTTCTTTCTGGAGGTCCTGGTGCATCTCACTCTGTGTAGATGCCTACTTCCAGACAAGCAAGGAACTCACTTTTGTTGGCATGTGTTAGCTGTAATAGTTTCCTTTCCAGAGCTTGGACTGCCAAGGAGAAATAACCAGCTCAGTTCCTCAAGTTAATAATTAAAAAAAAAAAGTTACTGCGAAAATTTGAAGGCTCAAAAATAACAACTCTTTTGACTCAGTGTTAGTATTCAATTGTTCTAGTTTTCAAAATCATATGCAAATAAGAGTTTTCAAAGGCAGACACTATTAACTGTATTTGCTTAAAGGAGATATGAAAACTGTGAACAGGAGGTGGTTGGTTTTCACTGGACTTCTGCTGCTTTTCCAAAATCTGTCCTTCGAGTGGGACAATACTAGGATCCCATCATCCGTAAATAAAAACAGGACACGTTTATCTGAGAAGCGGCCAATGCAAAGCGACCTGCTGTATGCAGTCACGCGGGAGGGGCTGGGTGTAATCACAGAGGTACTGTAAAACACGTCTGTGACATCTCCAACCTAACTCACGCCTCCATGAGAGATTGGTACATCTTATGAATTAAACATGAGTCCTGATTTATGTTCGGTTATCCCTCATATCAAAAACTACAGTAGCAGAGCTGTGTCACTGTGAATTCATTTGCTGATATTGATGGGCCAGCCTGCGTCCAGCCTGCGAAGCAACCGCCAGTGCACAGCGAGGCCCTATAAATCACTTCTGCTGAGTGGTTAAGCAATAAATAACAAGTCATTAATTCCCCGTAAGTTATGCTAAGAAGCTCAAACTACATATGTACTAGATTGTAAATAAACAATCCCGCTACAGTATTGGAAACAGGCAACATTTGGCTTTAAAATACTTTATAAGGGACAAAATTTCATTGAGCTGAATCAGTTCGCTATGGGTATCCCTTGGCAAGTCTAAGCAAACACGGATTCTGATTAATGGGACCACAAAACTCCTTTTTTTAGAGCAAACCACATAGCAGGTATAAAATGCTATGCAACTTTTTAGTGTCCAACTTATGGATCTAACAAAAAAGTGAGATAACGGCCGTGGCATAAAGCCCTGGAGAAGGCTAATGGTGCTTTTGCAAAGAATAAGCTGTTAAAAATAAAGCCCGGCGTTCGGTGTTCGCATGGTTCGGCCTTAGTGTAGTCACAGGGCCTATGGACAGCCAGCAATGGGCACCACATTTCAGCTCTCTTCTTCCATTTTCCCTTCATGTGATTTTTATTAGCCTCCCCTTCCCAGGCAGCCATCCTCTGCTCAGCATGACAAAACCATTTTTGTGTAGGGACTTTCTGGAAACAGGGGCCCCTAGTGCTGCCCAGGATGTGGCCCTCGGTCCTCTTTGTGTTCTTCCAACATCTCATGGCTCCCGTGCCATCTACCTTTCCCCTCAGAACCTCGTTTTCTTCTTCCCAGAGGACCGATCAGAGTAGAAATGACTTAGTTAACCGTGATCGCTGTTCAAAAGTAGAACCTAAAAGGTCCGCTTCAGACAGGTAAAGGAGAGCAGATGAGGGGAACTGGCCTTTGCTGTAGGCTGGGGCTGGCTACTACCTGAGTCCCAGGGGCCTATAGCCTTTGCATACATATAACAAAGGCTGGTCTTTTCTTTTTCCTTCTGTTTGCTTTATTAGGGTTTGCCTTGTCTGAAGTAATATGTAATCAAGGAACTACAAATGAGCTCTCCTCAGCAAGCTGTTTATCTGATTTCGCCTATGAATCTGAATACAAAGGTTCTGCATACAGTAGCATTTGGACTACATTACAGTTCAGGCTTATATCTAATTTCCTACTTACTATCACCTTAGGCCTCTTTTATGGTTATTGCCATCTAATCCCAGCTAATCTAATATCAGTGTTTTAAATTGCTTCCTCTCACATTTGCTTATACTTTTATTTCCTAGCCCTTGTAACAATCTCTAGGGGCCCTTTGGGTTTTGAGAGATTCCTCATTAATACGGTGTAACAAAGTTTCTCCGTTTTCCATCACCTGAGAATTTAATTAACGTGTTCTTTGCTCTGCTTCAGGTCAGGGATGAAGCTGTGAAAATCCGTGACAGTGGTTTTCCTGGAAGGTCCCTGGAAATGCTTTCTCCTATATGTGGGCCATATTTTCTCTTGTGATCCTTAGGTATTCTTTCTTTCCTATTAGCTACTAATACAATCTTTGCAATCTGAAGTTTTGCAATAAGCTGAATGAGCATTGAGAAAAATACATCCAGGACTACACCCAAGCAATTCACCATGATTTTCTCTTAAGTAAATTTGAAGAAGAAAAAAAAAAAAAAAGGCAAAATAAAAGTGGCCGTATTTGATCCCCAGGTATAGGGAAAGCAACGGTTGAAAGAGAGGTGGGAGAGAAAACGGACATCTGTTGTGGGGTGCATCCTGGGATGAGGGGGTGACCTCGCTGAGATTCCTAGCAGTGGAGGGCAGGGATATGGAGCCTGAAGTGGCCACCTTGTATAGCCAGGTGGAACTTTCAGTAGAAGGAGGGGGACACCAACCCACCCGCAAACCTTCAAGCCCAAATTTGCCCTGCCTACAAGATATATACAGGGATAAATATGGAGAGATTGGGGGGGGGGCGACCAATGACTGGCCTGACCTGAGACCCACCCTATGGGGGAGAGCCAACCCCTGGCACTAGTAATGATAGTCTGCTATGCTTGCAGACAGGAGTCTTAGCATAGCTGTCTTCTGAGAGGCTTTATCCAGAAGCTGATGGAAACAGATGCAGACATGCACAGCCAAACAATAGGCAGAGCTCTGGGAGTCTTGTGGGAGGAAGGATGGAGGGAGCCTGAGGGGTCAAGGGCAGCACAGTTCTACAGAGTAAACTAACCTTCCCCCGCTGGGGGTTCACAGAAACTGAACCATCAACCAAAGAGCATGCATGGGCCGGATCTAGGTACCTTACACATATGTAGCAGATGTATAGCTGGGTCTTCCTGTGGGTTCCCTGACAATGGGAGCGGGAGCTGTCTCCGACTCTGTTGCCTGCCTTTGGATCCCTTTCCCCTAGCTGGGCTGCCTCATCTGGCCTCCTTGGGAGAAGATGTCCATAATCCTGCTGTGACTTGATGTGTGAGGGTGGGTTGGTAACCATGGGGGAAGGGGACTCCCTTCTCTGAGGGAAAAGAGGAGATGGGGGAGGGGTTAGAGGGTGGGACTGAGAGGAGAAGAGGGAGGAGGTTGTGATCTGGATATAAAGTGAATAAATAAATAAATGATAAAAAAAAAAAAAAGAAAAGAGAAAAAAAAGGAACCATATCTCCAGATGGGTAGAGACACAGAGGGAATCCAGAAGCTGGGGGACTCTTTCTACGACGGTCTTACTCTAGGGAAGGATGTCAGTATGAATATGCACAATAGTTCTTCGTTAATGGGATTCTTAAAATATATGAGTCAAATTTCTAGATGAGTATAGAAAAAATAAAACTTTACACATGAGCACAGAAAGAAACTTCAAACAGCGTACAAGCGATGCCACACCACGAAGATACGGCTAGTTCAATTTGAACTTGTTGCAGAAAACCCGTACTATAAGGTCATAGCAGAGGGATAGATGCAAGCGAAGTGCCACCATCTTCATCGGTGACAATGACACTGACATTGTCTGTGACAATGCCATCCTGAAGTAGTGAGGCCTTGGGGAGCAGAGGGTCAGGGTCTACCACAGGTAAACAAGAAGAGAGAAGCCTGGGCTGAACTGCAGATGGCCGCCATGGAGCTCACTCACCTCGCTAGAAACCAGTTTGCTCACCTTTATGAGGTTAAGCCTTTTTAGATACTGCATAAGCCCAACAACAGGATAGGCTAACTGACTTGACAGCACTGCCACATCAGTAGTGCTACCCAACTTATTCACGTTGAATCTGCAAAGTCAAGTAGGGACTGAAAGATAAATGAAGAGACTTAACTAATATCTAAGGAGACTCAGAGGTGATGGCACACTCCGCCGAAGGATCGCCACTGTCAACTCATTCGATAAACTGCTGAAACAACTTTATATACTGAAAGTATTTGCTCATGAAAGTGACTGAATTTATAGAAATGGAAAAGGCCATTACAAGTCTTACAAAACCATCAGTCAGTTTGGATTTTCTCCAATTTTCATACATTTGAGAAATTCTCAGCTCTCAGCTGTATAAGTGTATGCTAGCTAGTACTCGGTCTTGGAAAACTGAACACATAATGATTCACGTTAGTTTAATTCTTTCTAGAAAAACAAAACTAAACTTTACCTATGTGCTGTGGTTTCTAAGGCGGGCAGACTTTAGGATGCGATCTTCCTCAGATGTGAAGCAGAGTCCTAAATTTGGCTTGCTGAGCCAAGCAAAGAGAGACTTACCTGTGACAATGTAAATGTTTGTCAGGACTGTGCAGCCCGCAGCTTTATCGGTTTACGCTTCGATTTGCTAGCGATTCAGACACTACTTCTTTGTTAAATGCTATGCTGCATAGAGCCACAGTTTTATGTTGAGAAATAAAACATGTATATGAGCAAAATGTTTTGTGGACTGGCAGAAGTGTACTCTGTAAGTCAAGTGCTCATACTCAGACTTTGAAAACAGGACACAGCAAGAATGTTCCAACTTGGACCATCTCCATGAGAAGCAGTTTAAACTCCTCTTGGCCTTTGAGACATGAGCTTTGGCTGTCCTTGAACTACAGTCAATGTCCTCATGTTTTCTTACACACACTGACTGCCCAAGGCCATGTCTGTCCTCAGTGCTGCTCTACTAGAAATGGGTACAAAACAAAAACAAATTTCAAATGTAGCTGATACTTACACCGTCTGGTTAATTCTTTCACGAAAGCACTTATACTTTCAGTTTGGCAAGTATTAAGTTAAGCTGTTGCATGGTAAATTTTTGAAACTAGAAAAAACATTCTTTAGTGGAGTCCAGAAGTTTCATTTTCTCTATGTAGACTCAAGAGAAAGGTGGTATATTTTTAAGGTTCCTTAAGACTAGTCAAGTAAATGTAAGCCATTTTTAATTTGCACAAAAATATGAAAAATTCAATATGCAGAGAGCTATCTCCCCAAAGAAAATGGCATGATTTATAGTAGATAGCAGTAGCCATCTTTCTCTGGGCGCGCGCACACACACACACACACACACACACACACACACACACACACACACACACACACACACACACGCGCACGCGCGTGCGCATGCACACAAATGCACACACATACATGCACACACACACATGAGCGTACACATGCATACACATGTACACACATGCACGCACGCACACATACACATGCATGCACTCACATGCACACACACAAACATGCTTTCAAAGGTTTTCTTTAGCAATGATAGGGTATAAGCCTTACACTGAAGTTATTTTTATCTAATATCCCTGATTACGTGACGGCTGCCTGTGAAGCCACCACTCTCTGCCTTGTGGCCTTTGAAGAGCTGCTGAGAAGGGACATTCGGTAAGCCGCAATAGCACCTTCTTCTTAGAGACTCAATTCTTCATCACTTTTGGGACTTCTGTTGGTGCAGTAACTGAGAGAAGCATCACTGTGTGACACAGCTCAGAGTATTTTCCTTGCTCACATTTATACTATTTCATATTGACACTGATTTTGCCACACTGTTCGCTTATGTCTACAGTTGATCCTCTGAGTATTCGCAGCAGCAAGGTAGCATTTTATTCCCAGGAAAGTTTGGAGGTTCTACTGTTGACTATTTCACTATGGATTCATGCTTCTGGAAGATGTCTGGACCGGTGAGTTGAGAGCAAGGGCAGCCAGATAACCAAGGATGCCAACACATAGCAGCCTTCTTCTCCTCTTGTGGGAATAATGTGCTTCAACTTAACAAAACTGGAGATGAAGATGAGAGTGACTGCTACTCTGATGTGGAAGTTCAGTGCAAATATTTTTGTAAATACAGAAAATGGCTGGCACTCACTATGACCACATTTGTGTTTATGTATTAGCTATAATGCCCCAGGATATAGCTACAGGATTTCTTTTTGGAAAAAGCTTAAAGATACTGATATTAAGAATTTACTTTGACAGAGAAGACAAAAGTACAATGTGGAAGGAAGGATGAAAGTGATGCTATCATAAAAGAGTGTTAATATGGACCGGAGAGCTGGCTCGGTAGTCAAGAGCAGGCGTGGACCGTTCTTCCAGAGGACCTGGTGTAATTCCCAGCACTCACATGGTAGCTCACAACTGTCTAACTCCAGTTTCAGGGGATCCAACTCTGTCACAAATGCAGGCAAAATACCAATGTACATAAAATAAGAATAAATAAACAAATTTAAAATGAATATTAATAAATTACCAGCAATTATAAAGGTTCTAATAGGGGCATACAGTCACTCAGAAAGTGACTACTTAGAAAGTCAATATTTGTATAATAGATTAAAGCCAAATCGCATTTACTAATAGATGTATATTTTATTATATAAAAGGATAGTGTATTAAACAGTAAAGTAGCAAATATATTTAAGAGTGTGTGTGTGTATGTGTGTATGTGTGTGTGTGTGTGTGTGTGTGTGTGTGTGTGTGTGTGCGCATCAGATTACGCAGCTCATTCTCATGACTTCTCAGCTGAAACACTGTGCATTCATTCCATGCGGTTCTGGAAACAGAATGTTTGCCTTCAGTTGAAAGCAAGCATTTTAAGGGCTTATTGACATTCAATAAAGAAAAGGAAGACACTACAAATGGCAAAGTGTTGTGAAAGTGATCACCAGATCATTATAATAATAATTAGGACATTGACATTTATTTGGAAAAAAATTAATACTATTATCCTTTGTGTACCTCAGAAAACAATGGGAATGCAGATTTATGCATGTCTTAGCTTTTTGTTTTGTCAGAATGAATTCATAGTTAACATTAGTACAAGAATGATATTATTTTCACGATAAGAAATATGCAAAAATATTAGCTACAAGGATGTTCATAAAATTACATAACAATGAAGCACCAGAAGCAAGCGTAACGTTCAATTTGAAAGACGGTCTAAACACAGTGTAGTGTGCATGTCTAACAGGGTGGTGCTGGATGGTAAAGTAGATGGGTGTTTATTGGGAAAACATTTATAATGCAAACTTTTTCTTTCTCTTAAAAAAGCTATATTAAAAAAGAAAATTAATGGTAATAACCAAATTCTGTAAAACTACAATTGAGCACATATATATATCGGGCACATATGTACACCCTGGGGTACTATTCCAGTTTCTGAGACAGTAGAAATGTGTCTATCTATATACATGTAAGCATTAATTAAGTAATATTTAAAAATATACAAAGACTGTCTTCACAATCAGAAAACTATCTTAGAATGTATGTAAGGAAATAATACTGTCAAGTATAAATGTGCAAAACAAAATACATTTTTTGAAAAATATTTGCTTATTTGTATTTTTTAAATTAAAAACTCAAGGCATTTTGTATTAAACTCAAATAGGAAAGACAAAAAGTAATAATAACTTAAGAGTTACAAAATGACCCAGGCACAATGTCTGAAAACATCAGTAAGAAAAATGAGTTTATATTCCAAATGTAACTCTGGATTAAAAACTTAATTTAAAAGTTCAATTCGAAGCTATCACATGTAATACCAAATTGAAATTACAGAACAAATATCCAGAAAAATAGATTTCCTTTGATTCTTACAGAATAACAGCAACATGGTGCAAACCGCCCCTTTGGTGTGGAGTACTTAACTGCACAGCAAATCTGGGGTCTGCTGCATAAAGAAGTATGTATTTTCACAGACAGCAATAAAGTGAAAGAATTATGAATTATTTTCTTTGGCTGGCGACTTTGTGTAGTTGTTTCCAGTAGATGTGAAGTGCTTTCATTCCTAACAAACAGGAGCTTAAATAGAAATGAATGTTGACCCTTTCTCCTCCTCAGTAGATAATGCTGATTCAATTACCCATCTATGGAATTCATGCAGGATAAATAATTTCTGTCTAATTATTTCTATATATTTTAAAATTTTTTCTCCAGTGTATGGGGCATGTATTTTAGATAAGAAAGTACCAAATATTAATGTCATGCCTTAGACTAAAATTTAAATTCCCTTATATTGATATCATCGTCCTTATTAAAGCATAAATATTAATAGCATTTCATTTCTAATCCAGAAAATAATATCACCATTAAAAATTTTTAATGACTAGATGTGTTTTACCTAATGTGATTGTAGGTACATTTTTTTTGTTGTTGTTGTTATTTTTGATTTGGTGTTTCCCACATGCAAATTCATTCCATGCCAAATCCTGGCTTTAAATGCCTTTTCTTAAAGTTTAAATTTCATTTACACAGTTAGTCTTTTAAAATCTTCAACCTTTAAGAAATGTCAAATACACACACACACACACACACACACACATATATATATATATATATATATATATATATATATATATTTCAGTTATACTTTTTGAGAAGTCAGAAGGGGTCCCAGAAGAGCCGGCTGTGGGTGCAGGCTATGCTTTTGAAGACTCGGGAAGACGCCCCATGAAGCTACCTCCCAAAGAGCCTGCCTCTCTACTTCCAGCAGCCATTCATAATGCTAAGTGGTGGTATATTATGAAGCCTTGCTGTGGACACGCCAAGCTATTCCCGTCGATTCTCGATGAAACTCATTATCCTGGGTGGCAACGGAGTCTTAAAATAAGGCACTCAATGCTACCCAGAACCGACTGACAAACAAACTGCTTAGCCGCGCATTCTAACAATACTCAACCAAACTAATAAAAACACATATATTGTACAGCTCGGGAAGGAAAGTATATTTCATCCACTAGTTTTAAGAATGATTTGAAAACTGTTTTGTTTCTTTGTTAAGAAAAAGCACAAAGAATAGTTTGAATGATGCCAACGATGGTGCTTAACACAGTCCATTTCCTGTACAGACGCATCTGAGGTTTTGTTCCCTGATAAGCTCATCTTGTCCTGACAGCAGATGCTAGAATAATTAAAAACCTATCACTCTGGACTGCTGCATCACAGTGCACACTAGGAAAATGAAGGCAGTCTATAGGTGCCCTTGCTGCATGTCGTCTGTGTCTCCGGGGCTGACGCTGGCCTTTAATGTGCATCCTTGCTCTGCTCCTTCGGCAGGAAGCCCGTCTCTGGGGATCACTTGCAGAAAATAGGACATTGAGTCCATAATTAAAGTAATCTCTTTCCAGGCAGATGCTGCAGTTGGCTCTGTTATCACATATTACAAAAGGCATCTTGAGGGTTATAAAATGTGCAGCAAATAGCTTTGGAGATGAGAAACAGCAATTTTTCATCTAATTTTGATCCATAGACATGTAAGTACTGACTTGCTACTTTTTGGTTTTGAGCCAAGTAACTATTATGGCACTGAGATGAGCCAGGCAGTAACCAAAATTAAAGTATACTCTAGCTTTTATCCTCAAAGTGAGAAAAGCTCTTTTGTAACCATCTCTGCACTTAGCAAATAAGGGTGCCATCTCCAATCTGGGCATTAGTGCCTGCAGGCGGATTTAGAAGACAGGCTTATGTGGCTTAGCTTTAGAGGCACACTTTCAACATATTTGCTTAAGTTAAAACCTGGGTCTGACGAAGGGACCTACCATCTTAGTTACCTTGCAACTAAAGTGTATGTTCACTTTTAATTAGAAGCCTTTGCACTGTTTCTCTTTCCTGCAAGACTCAGAATGTTGCTCTTTGCAATACGCAGCCCCGAGCATTTATTAATGCTTGTGTTCTTCGTTAATCAAATCCGTAAACACTGACAGGGAAATGGCTTCGCTAACACTTGACTCCAGCTTAGCACTTTTCAGCATTAGGGACATAAGCTGGTGCTCTTTTTATAATGTTTATTTCATAAATAAAAGGACTTTAAGCATATACTGACTTAACTGTTTGGATATCTTATAAGTCTAGAAATTTTGCTTCATATGCTATAGTTCCTCAAAACTCTTTTTTAAAACTCACAATAAAGCAATTAGCATTACAATTCTTAAAACCCTTTCCATAGAATTGAGCCATTTAATTTAAGAACACGGTCAATAATATTAACCTTTAAATTTTGCATTAGTCTAAGTAGCATTTGAAAGTAGGAGTCCTGTTCAATTTAGTAAACCATAAATATATTTGTATTCTAGGATATTTAAATATCAGAATTAATACTTAGGAGAATTTATGTAATGTCTCTGGAATTGTTAAGAGAAAAACTATAAATCACAAAATTTAAACTTCTGAGAGATTTGTTATTAAATGTCCAAATTGGTATTTCCCCAAACAATTAGCATATTATCTAGCCTGCTGTTACCAGTACACGCCTGGAGTGAAAATTAGGAGTGCAGGCTCTGATTCTTTGCCATAATCTTCTGGTGTATCATGCATTCACATATCAATTCTATGAATATTTATTAATCTCCAATTAATATCCTATTGAGTTGATAAGCTACATGGCGTTCACTTGTGTGGCACAGTATGGAGTCTTGATATATACATAAAATTTTGCATGATTCAATCAAGCGAGCTAATAATTGCTTACTTATCTTCTATGGTGAAGCACTGGAAATTCAGTTATTTTGAAATATAAAATATTATTATAACTGCATTTACTCACCTTGCTGCACCATAGATCACAAAAGCTAACCCTTTTATCTGAAAGTTTGGGTCATCTGATCAACTCTGTCTTCCCTTCATACCCAAGCCCACCTTCTCCCTCTGGTAAGAATCCTTACACATTCAGCAATTCAAGGTCAAGTTTTAAGGAAATTACATGTATGTGTCAGCATGTGCTGTTTGTGCCTACGCCTGACTTACTTACTGTATTTAGTATGTCCTCCAGCTTTGCTAATGTTGCAAATGACAGACTATCCTCTTGAACACTGGGTAGCATTCCAATGTGCGGATATATCACATGGCCTTTATCTGTTTGTGGGAAGAAGCCATCACCACAGTCTGGCTATTGGGAATAATTCTACACTAAACATGAGGGCACAGATATTCCTTCAGCATATTGACTTTATTGCCTGTGAGTGTGCAACCACAAGTAGGACTGTGGGGCATATGGTAGTTCTGCTCTTAAAAGATTTTTTTTTTTTAAAGGAATCTCTGAAATATTTTCCACAACAGTTACTAATTAAATTCCCATCAGGCATTTATAAAAAAATTCCCTTTTCTTTGTGTCTTCTCCATCACATTTTCCCTTTCATCTTTTCAACAAATAAGTTTTAAAGAATGTTATAGCGCTGTTTGCAATTTTAAATGTTAGGAATATGCACTCCGCACTCTGACAAATCAAAGGTAGTTTTCAGGTTTGCATGTTTGCCTCAGCTCTGTTTACATGGAAACTGTCTTGGTCTCCAGCCGTTATCTTTTAGCCCAAATTGGACATTTTAACTCTTTGCTGGTTAATGTAGCTACACTTGATTGCTTCTGGAAAGCATTTGTCTGATATGCCTTCTTCTATCTTTGCTTTTGTGGCATTAGGCTTAGGGTTGACTTTCAGGAGCAACATATTGCTGCAATTTGAAATGACATTCTCAAAATTATCTTCAACAGGTGGAGATTTTCACCTGTTTCTGGTTGCTGTAGCTATTGATACACTCAGACTTACCTATCAATCTGCTACATTTTATACTTCCACCATTTTTGAACTTGCTTTTTTCATTTATTGTAATGGATTAATTACATTATGTCTAATCCTTTCTCACCCTCTTCCTGATTCAGAAGCTCTACTTTCATATCCATTTTTAACATTTATAGGTTTAACAATAATATTTCACTAAGGCGAATATCTTTCAAGTTGACTTGAGGGCATTTGATGCTTTGTCTTCTTCCTTCTGATTCAAACACTATGTTGTTCTGTAGTTCGGTTATTCAGTGCCTTAAAATGCCATCTTGCAGAAGCTGTCAGTGTGCATTTCACCAATTACTTGTACACCTGACGCATAAAATTCCAGACACTACCAAATGGCTTTGCTCCTCATGAGTATGTCGTGCTGTGGAAGGTCTTATATGCTCATCTTTCCTCAGGATTTATCTTTTTACTAAAGTATATTATCTAAAACTCTTACTTTAAAATGGTCTGTGTAGTACAAATCTCTAAACTATAGTTTTGAGAATGTCTTTATTTTGCTTTCATATTGCCATACTTGAGGTACGGGATCCCAGCACAATGGCCATTTTCCCGCCATCTTAAAGGTAGCTTTTCTTTGTGTTCAGGTGAGAAGACCACCAGCCACCTGAATTTACAGGGAACACACTTTTTCTCTAGTTGCCTCTGGTATTTTCTGATGTAATACTCCCAAGGCTTACTATCAGTTGCATCATTGCTAATCTTGTTTGGGTGGAAAAGATATTTACCTTTCTTGATTCCTTAAAGTTCTCTTCCATTATCTCCTTAAGCCTGCCTCTTCCTGTTTTTTGTATTGTCTCTGTTTGACATTTACACTAGATGCTAATTTCTTTCTTTCTTTTTTTTTTTTTTAGATGCTAATTTCTTAACAACATGTTTTATAACATGCAATTGATATAGTTACTTTTCCCGTTGCAGAGATAAAATACTCCAAGGGGGTGGCTGCTCTTCGAGAAGAGCCAGGTGTCATTCGAAGCCTGCACACGGTAGCTCCTAACCTTTTGTAACTCCAGTTTTAGGGGATTTGACATCCTCTTCTGGCACAGACATGCATGGCAGGCAAATTACCCATGCATATAAAATAATAAATAAAATATACTGAAAAATGCAACTCAAAGAAGACAGGCCTTATTTTGGGGGTCATAGTTCAAGATGGAACCTGCTGTAGTGGGAAAGTCAAGGCAGGAGCATCCCATCACTTCACATCAGGAAGAAGAGAGCAGTGAATGCTGTGCTGGGATAACTTTCTCCTTTTTCTGCAATCTAGAACTCAAGTCCAGAGAATGCTATCACCCACTCTGAGGGTGGGCCTTTCTGCCCCAACTAACCTCACCAGAGTAACCCTTCTCTCTTGCATGGCTAGAAGTTTGTCTCCTGGGTGAGAGCAGATCCTGTCAAGTCCATAGTCAGTGTTACCCATCACATTCACCCTTCACTTTTCGAGGGTCACTCATCTTTATGGATGACTCCAGGTGGATGACAAATCTAATTTTTCCTGTGCTTCCATAGAATGGATGCTTCATTTAGTGGATCTATTTACAGCTCTCCCTTATTTATTTATTTATTTATTTATTTATTTATTTATTTTTTAGCCTCCTACTATGCTTTATTTTTAAGACACCCTCCTTAGGTTTGTTTCCATTTAGTTGTTTTTTATTATATTTCTTTTTAAAACATATACATTTATATTATTACACATAAATAAAATAAGCTACATACAACAGGAAGAACCACGAAACAATCAGGAATTATATAACTGTTATATTCATAGTGATTTGGCTATTCATATTTCACAAACTTTAAGTAAACATATTTGCTATTTTGTTGAGTCTAAAATTCTGAATGAAAATCCGTATCTATCATATCTCATCTCTATAAACTTCAAACATCTATCTAGATCTAAAAATATCTTAACCCCTAAACAACTAAGCTTAACTGTAAGACTAAACTATCTGGTCTTCAACCCCATCAGTGACTTGAGAAGGAATAAAACTTAATTACCTGAGCGAATCGGAAGTGCAGGTTAGCAGCTTCCCAAATGAGAAGATGACAGAGACAGTTTACTGCCTGAATAATCACTCAAAACTCTCTATAATGTTGGAGCATCATCTTCAGCCTTCTGGCCCAATATATCTGACAGACAGATTTGTGAGGCAGGAACTATTGAGGCCTTGCTGACCCTGTCTTGGCAGAGTTTGGCATCAACTCTGCCTGCATTCAAGCTTGCCCATTTTTGGGCAGAATTTTGTCTGTGGCAGAAACGAGGGCATTTTGCTCAGTGGCTTGTTTGCCACATTTGAAGCCATCTCCATAAGGAGGTTCTTTGATGTTCATCATCTTCTTTGAGGTAGACTAGGTGTTGCCAGGAGTTAACTGTCTTTTTATCAAAGAATCTTTAGAATAATAAAAGCAGCTTTAAATGTCATATTCTGTAGGTCTCTGAGGCTCTTGAAGACCTTATTTAACTATTTTACCTTTTATATCTATAGAATCATATCTATCTGTTAGATATAGGATAGATGTAGGATGTGTATTCTTGTGATAAAAATAGACTAGTGATTGATATTACCATGATTTGCTCAACTTAATTCTTCACACACATTTTATATATATATAAAAGGCTGTAAAACATGACAGCCTTGGCTCCTGCCTCTTAAACCAACCTACACATTTCTCTTTTCTTCTGGGACCTGGTTCTGCCATTCTCACAGGTCTCAAAGTTTGCTGTCTTAGCTACAATGTCTACATGATTTTAGCAGGAAGATTTCTGCTGTGTCAGCTTGGTCTTCCCCAAGGTCAGAAGTCCTAATACAAACACAACTGTAATGTGTTTGGAATTAATCACAGCAACACCCTTTTCTAGGCTTTCCCCCCTCCATATTCCAAGGATCTCCCTAGTTACTTCATAAATCTCAATGTGCCATAGGATGGCAGCACAGGATGGGGAGGGGGGGGGATAAAAGGACAAAATGTATTCAAGCCCTCCCTTCAGGAACTGTTGTCTTGGGGAGCAGAAGGGAGCTCAGGATACGTGGCACCCACAGGTACATGAGAGATGGTGTTTGTACTGTTACTACATACTACTGCTCTCGTCGCCATCACCGCCATCACCACCATCTCCACCATCAAATGGCATTCTAACCCTCATCCCTGCTCTTGTACTCATAACGCTCCACCCATCCTCCAGGTGGGCTGGTTTTAAATAACAGGCACGGGAGAGTAAGTTCTCATGGGTATGAACACATTTCAGAAGTGTGGGGCTTAAAACATGTGGCAGGGGATTAGCAGGACAGGAGCAGGACCAGGAAATGAGTCAGGGGGAGAGGGAAGCCCAGGGCAGTGACCACATGCCATACCTGCCTACATTACACAGCCATGTTTAGGATCACAGAAAGTGCTGCGCGGGCAAAGGAATCGAAAATGGACAGTTAAGTAACAAGCTTTTCAGGCAAACCTGTCCTGGTTGGTTGAGCGTCGAAGCTCCGGCCAGTCAAGCTCGCGAGAGCGAACCTGCCCCTAGTCACGAGGACTGGCTTTGCCGCAGTCCTGTCGTAACTTTGGAATGCAGGGTCATGGACGACAAACATCAAGGTGATACCAGGGGAAAGATGATCCAACAGGTCCTCTAAACGTGCCACACACCACGGGCCTTTCCACAAGGGCTAAAATGGAGTGTACCGGTGCTAATCAACGACAGCGACCACAGCCAGTAGCTACATGCTGTGAGCCAGGACTTGAAAGGTAACAGCTGGTGCTGAGGAACTACAGTTTAAATTTTATTCCACCCTAATCAACTTAATTCAAACAGTTGTACACGGCCTGTAGCTACTGTATTCGTACAATCCCAAGCAAATCTGAGAATACATGTATGTGCATATGGTTGTGTGTATATACACACACATATATATAAATATGTGAATATCCAAGTAAGTTATAGATAACAAAAGTAATTATTTTAATTTTTATATGAAAGGATTTAATATTTTCACGATTTAATATTCTGATATAGGACTGAAAGCAGAGTTCAGTATTGCGCTGGAGCTTGTGTAGATTACCCACATGACCAGACGTTGGCAAACTACTGAGTGGCCACTGTCAAGAGAAAAATTATTTACCTGTTTCTCCAACATCACTGTCATTGCTAATTTTTAAATGTGTTATACAACTTTAGGGTGAAAATTCACTAGGGGCTTCTCAAACCGGATAAATTAATTATAAAAATAGGGAAACAACTCAAACCTTCTCATAAACATTATGTAATGCATTTCTGTTAAGAGTCAGAGGCATTTTTCACTGTAACACATCCTGTGGTTCACAAACTGTGGTCTTCGGCTTTCCCAAGCATTCCATGAGGTTCCAAGTACAATGTGTTAAGTGCAGGAGTCTTCCCACCTCAGCACAAGGTCCTGCAGAGGGCAGCTGCTCTGGCTCAAACCCCAGGCCCTTCTAAGAGCTCTGAGCTTCCTCACACCACCCAAGTGAAGCTGAGTAAGAGGGAATATAAGGCTTTCCACAGACTGTTTTTCCTTTTAGATTTATAGGGATAATATAAGGACTGCCTGAAATCAGGTATTTTTCAAGAAGGAACAAATTCACGTGAACAGATATTCGCCCTGGGGTAGAATTCTGCAGCAACACGTCCATCTCCTGCACCGAGAGGCAGTGCAGCTTCTCAGCTGCTCTTGTGACTGATGCAAAGAAGGCCCTGTGTTAACCCCAGCCGAACATCCCAACAGAACCAACCAGCCTTACCTCGTGATATTTTTTTGAAAGAAAGAAAGAAGGAAGAAACACAAGAATGGAGAAAAGAAAAATGAAGACAGTTGCTTTGACTTTCAAGTATTTATTAAACCTTTAAAATATGTCACATCATTAATGTATTAATTATGGTTTCTTCACCCCTCCTTGAAGTTTGATGTATATATTTTATCTCAACCATACTCCTCTCAATTAAAAATTAAATCCCCAAGAAGCACCCTGACCTCATTTGTCAAAGGCACTGATCTGTGAGAGCGGTGTTAGTCCCTGAACTTAGACTGTCACCTAGTCCGGCCTAATTGGCTGTGTAACTCTGATAAAAAGCAAGGGCCTGCGGGAGGCGAGAGCTAGCAGCCAGGGTTCCGACATTTCCCTCTACGGATGAATAATATACTTTTTATCTTGTCATTCACAGGTACACTTTTGAGCAGCACTAAAATAATTGACTCAAATTGGAGGATGTGTTTAAAAAAAGAAAATCAGATCATCGTGGGGGAAAAAGAGAATTGTGATTTACAGGTGAAATTCCTTATTCAGAAAATAGCGTATGTAGTTTTATCTCACAGTAGGGATATAATCATTTCAAACTTACAGGAGAAGTAATTTATTTTTTTGCAGCAAACTGCACGCACTCTTGAGGTCCAGGTAGAATTCATACGTATCAACTGCTGACACCTGTGTCTGTGGCACAAATGAACTCCCAGCAGACCAGCGCATATGGACTCCCATCCTATTCCAGGTATTTAAGTAACAAAGCAAATAAAATTGTGGTATTTCCTTTAGATGAGTGGAAATAGATGGAAAGGAAACTACCATCTTTCTTGAGGGATTCCCTAGGCAGGCTAGAATGGTTCCCATCAAAAATTAAAAGCACCAGGGGATACAATCAAGCAGCAATTCAGAACTCTGCCTCCGTTCATTGTTAAGCCTCTCAGGTGTTCAGGAACAGCTAGTGTCTTCAATTTTTCAAATGGCCTTTTGCCTCTTGTTTAGAGTACTTACATAAAACAATCCCTCTAGAAGTTATTTCCTTTGGAGTATCCAATGTTCAAATATGGTTCCTCCCAGGTTCTTCTTTGTCAGCTCAAGTTCAGAATGTGTGTGTGTGTGTGTGTGTGTGTGTGTGTGTGCGCGCGCGCGCACGCGCACACTTGTGCGTGCATGGGTGCACTCAAGATCTTAAATAGAAAATATTTCAGTTCTTTTGTTTTCAGCTTTTGTGCCTCTTGGTATTCTGATGAACTGAGTAATTGTGGTGTTCTTAATATGAACACACATGTCAAAAAAAAAAAAAGTAGGAGCCGCCTGCTGGTCACATGAGACGACTGTGATGATACATTGCAAACTCTCTGACTGGAAAAGTGATCGTTTTAAATGCTGTTTGCCTCTCAGAGGTACTTAAGGCTTCTTAGTAAAGGCTAGTTATTTAGTGTCTCCGTACTACAGTGTTCTCATCAGCAAACTGAGACAATGATTCTTTGAAGCGGGTGCTGTTGTTATGAGAATTATTGGATGAAAATATAGTAACCACTTGGAAGAAGGACGGGCATATGGTAAAATTTACAAAGCATTACTATTTCCCTGGTGCTTTTCTTTCAGCAGCTCCTAAGGTTAAATGGTGTGAAGGCTTCTTTCCCGCCCTCTCCCTCCCTCCTTTGTTTCTTCCCTTCAGCCTTAAATCCTTCCTTCCTAGCCAAACCTGTCTTTGCCCCCCCCCCCCCTTCTTATTCTCCCTTTTTCTGTGAGGCTTACTAGTCATTAAAGACTATAATCCATTACCAAATTAGAGATAGGCAGTATACCATAAGTCATGAATATGAGGGGAATCTGAGGCAACACCACTTACACATTGTTCCAACAGGCGACAAACAGTAATGCTAACCATCTGTAGCCCTGCTTTCCCATACACATCAGCCCAGCTGGCCCATCATCCTCAGAGAGCCCTTGCTGCTGGCTCCCATGTGATTATGTTCTAAAAAGGAAGGCAGTAAATGCAGGCCACATGATATGCTGAGTATTTGGCCCTTCAGGCAGAAGGCCATTTATTCCTTACTAAGAAGGGACAAGTACAGAATTATATTCTATAGAGTTTTCTTGAATTTCAGCTCAAATATATATGTATATATATATATAATTATTAGTGCAGAATATTTAAAGGTTTTAAAGTGGGTAACTTGGTTTAAAGCTAAAAAAACTTTCACCATAAATTGCCTGTACTGAGATTTAAGAAATTGAGCGTACTATCAATTAATTGCCACCCTTACAAAGACCATGCACGTGTTAATGTTAGATATTTGTCAGTGAATTTCTTCAAAGCTAGTACACCATCTGTGATAAGACATTGAGTAACAATTAAAATTTTAAAAAGGGGGGAAGAGAATGGGAACCTATGGCTTTCCATATCTCAAAATATGCTTAAGGCTGCCAAGATGGCTCAGTGAGGAAAGGCGCTTGCCACCAGGTATGGTGATCTGACTTCCAACCGCAGAGCTGACACAGTAAAGGTAATACAACTACCACAGATTATTCTCTGACCTCGACATATGGGGTGCAGCATGTGCACCCCTACAAATAAGTAAATAAAAGTAATTTTAAAATTAAAAAAATATATTAAATACCGCTTAAACCTGTATAGCAAAGATACATAGCTGATTAATAAAAATGCATTTAAAGGAAGTCACAATGGGGGATGTGGAGATGGCTCAGACACAAGCACTAGGACCCACGTTTGGTACCCCACCACCCGTGTAAAGCTATAGAACTAAGGCAATGGTTGTGCTGCCTTGTAATCCTGGCTCTGGGAAACCAGAGACAGGCACATGTCTGGGGGTTATCCGATAGCTAGCCTAGACAAACGGGCGAGCCTCAGGTTCCTGAGAAACAGGGTCTCAAGAAATAATCGACTGATAATGAAGACTGACCCAGGTTGTCTTCCTCACACACAGCTCAAATACAGAATGCCCACAGGCGCGCGCGCACACACACACACACACACACATCCTTACACATAGGTTTATACACACACAAGATGTCAGGAATAGACAAAGAATGAAAACAGGAGAAAAGACTCGTTGAAGATGCAATTGTTAATGACTTTGGTTTGATCTTTACTCATTATGTACCTGTAACTGAATTATAACTGTACCCTACAAAGAAGTATTAGTGCTGTAAGCCAATTAAAATGTAAAACGCAGAAAAAAGAACTATGCAGCTTTCACAGATCAAAGCTCAAGTTTCAGGGCTCATTGGAAAAGAAAACACATGGTGCATTTAACTTCAAATACCATAGGTTATTGTTCTATTTTAGTTTTGTTTGACATTTAAAATTAACACTGACTATTGTCCTCAATATTTAATCTTAACAATCTTAAAATATTTCTGGAAAGTTGCTAAGTATGGATGCGCATGCACACATATACATAGATGTATATCAACTATTAGAGGAAGGGATATAGGTAGGAAATGCAAGACTTGGTGTCAGGAGATAGCTTCAGCAGTCTGTGTCAGCCTCTCTGTCCTGTATTTCTCACAAGCAACAGGGACAGAGGCCAATTAAAGAGTCTTACCCACAGATGCTCTAAGACATGACTACATATCAAGTAGCCTAGAAAGTGCAAACTGTATCCTCAGTGATGTGTAACTTTTATTGTCAAACTGAGTGGGTTTGGACTTACCTAGAAGCCACATTTGGGTACATCTTTGAGAGTTTCTGGAGAACTTTACCTAAGGAGGAAGGGCCCACACTGAATGTGGACAGCACCAAGCATGGCTGGGAGGAATGAGACAGCCAGATGAGTGCTTACCCTCTTCTCTGACGTGAAGAGCCCCAGCCACATGGTCCCCGCTGCCATGCAGGGTACCAACCCTTCCATGACGGGTACTTCTTCACCGCCATGGGCGCTCTCAAGCTCTGAGCCAAAACCAACCCCTCTTCCCATAGGTGCAGTGAGAATTTTGGTGTCATTAAATCCTAGTTATGTTATGCAAACTTGTGTTTGGTTTAATCTCAGGTGTGCGATATGGGTGGGGCTGCTTCAGACTGTCCAGGGCAGCTGAGTATTTGCCTCGTGTGTGCTCTGGCAGGGGCGTGATTCTACCAGCTGGATATAGTTTAACTCTGCAGAGCCCTAAGAGAGGAACTGAAGCTGTTCCTGCTCCTGCTCCTGCTGTTCCTGGTTTGTCAAGTGGCCAAGAGAGAAAAGAGACAAGAAATTGGAGAGATCCTGATGAGGTGAAGTTCCCCCTGCACCTTGTCCCCAAGGAACTCAATGCCTCTAATCATCAGGAAGTCATCTAAAAAGATCTCAATGTCCTCTCTACCCATTAACCTTCTGTCTCTCCTACATGGTGTTGGGGTGCTGGAAGGGATTACGGTGGAGAAAGGTGGTAGATATAAGAACCCAAATGAAATAGCTGAAATAAATGCCTACACACAAGTAGGCTTTTTTTTTGTCAGGCATAAGAAAAATATTTTTTAAATCTTACTTTTAGTATTGTTTTTAAATGGATTCAATGAAAAACTTAAATTTGGAGATTTATTATAATTCAGAGTAGAGAATTTGGATAGCATAACCAAGGCTGTAAGTTTAAACCTCATTATGAAAAAAAAAAAATAACCAGGAAACTGGGACAGAGGGGAGGACATCCTACTGGAACTCTAGATGAGAGAAGCATGGGAGAATGGCAAAGTTGAAGGATCTAGAGGATCCTAGAAACCTACAAGAAGAACATTATGATAGGGAGATTTGGGCCCAGGGGTCCCGTTCAAACTATGGCACCAGCCAAGGACAATACAGGCCGTAAACTTCAAACCCCTACCCAGATCTAGCCAATGGACAGGACATTCTCCACAGTTGAGTGGAGAGTGGGGTATGACTTTCTCATGTACTCTGGTGCCTCATATTTGACCACGTCTCCAAGATGGGGAGATCTGGTGGCACTCAGAGAAAGGATAGCAGGCTACCAAGAAGAGACTTGATACCCTATGAGCATATACAGGGGGAGGAAGTCCCCCTCAGTCACAGTCATAGGGAAGGGGAGTAAGGGGAAAATGGGAGGGAGGGAGGAATGGGAGGATACAAGGGAGGGGATTAGGATTGAGATGTAATATGAATACATTAATAAAATTTAAAAAAAAAAAGGAGAAAACCTAACTCTGTTTGGAGCAGGTAGTTTTATACTGTTTCCATTGCTGTATGTTTTGCCTTTTAGGAAAACATCTCTTATTTTGAAGTAAGAAGTTATGTATGCAGGCTGCGAAGGGCAAAGATCATTACCGAACTAAAATAAACTGTAATGCTTAAGTTCATGTAATGAGATCCTATAACTGAGATGCCATACCTACTGCCACACACAGATGCAAAAAAAAAAAAAAAAAAAAAAAAAAAAAAAAAGCCCACAAAATAAAACAAACCTGCCCCTGTCAATCAGAACCGTTTCTGAACAAGTCTTGAAGAGTCTATAGGCAAATAGACTTGGGCAGGGGAGCCTCCCAGGGAACAAGAAAGGCATGAAGAAAGTAAGAGTTTTTAGGAAGCTGTAGAAAGCCCTGCTTGGTATGCTCATCCCAGAAAGAGGACAACAAAAGCAAGCCTGAGAAGGGGCCACCGATCCTTGCCCACCACCTGGCTTCATGTGTCTAGGCTTCTCCAGATTCTGAAGATCACTGTACCTAAGATTAGCCAGGCACCAGGTGCAGGACAGATGAGGCGAGGGGGCTAGCCAGCTATGAAACTTCTGCAGTGACGCTGTGGGAGAGAGCTCAGAAAAAAGGGTCGGGTACAAAAGCTCACCAGGGAAGAAGGCAATGGGATGAGGAGTGTGACATTGTCAGCTGGGTCACCCAGCACACAGGCAGGAAGAGGATGCAGCCAGAGCTGGGTGTGGGAGTTGGGGGCAGAGCCAACTGACACTGACCTGCATGCTGTTAGGGGAGGGGAGGAGAGTTAGTGGTGAACTTTGGTTTGCACCAGTTTTTGGTTTACATTATGTTTTTTGTTGCCTGAACATGAGGTTAGAACAGAAATGGTGAAGGCATCCTCTACCTCTGTTGTGCCTGATATTGAGCAGCTGTTTCTGTCTGCGAGAACACTTGACAAATGTTCAGTGGGCCACCACTGTGTGCCAAGCACGAGTCTAGACTGTTGGAGCAGAGCACTGAAGGGAAATAAGATTCTTGCCTTCAAGGAGTTTGAATTGTAGTGGTAAAAAGATAATTATACGAACAAGAACATATGTTAGAAATAAAAACAAATGCGATGAGGGACAAATGCCAGATAAGAAGGGTGGGTGATGGTGGCTGCAGGGTAGGGAGGGGCTGCGGCCAGTGCCGTGTCTGTCCCATTGTGAGGAGCACTCACTCCGTCTCCCAGGCTCCTCTTGGTGAGTCATGACAGAATCTTAGGTTCTAAATTGCCCCTGAGCCACCGTAAGCCACCTGCCTCTCACACTGTCCTCTTGCTCTCCTGGTGAGCTACAGACATTCTTCCTTGTATTGGTTGTCCTCTCAGATACTCTGGTCATAGCCATACAAAAGAAGTCATTTCTGTTTAGATAAGTGCCTTGTATTCCCGATCTCTCCAGAACTTTGAACATAAATGGGTGTTGGATTTTGTCAAATGCTTTTTCTGCATCTAAAGAGATGATCATGTGGTTTTTCTCTTTCAGTTTGTTTATATGGTGGATTACATTGATGGATTTCCATATGTTAAACCATCCCTGCATGCCTGGAATGAACCCTACCTGGTCATGGTGAATGATGTCTTTGATATGCTGTTGTATTCGCTTTGTGAGAATTTTGTTGAGTATTTTTGCATCAATGTTCATAAGAGAAATTGGTCTGAAATTCTCTTTTTTTTTGTTGGATCTTTGTGAGGTTTAGGTATCAATGTGACTGTGGCCTCATAGAAGGAATTTGGTAACATTCCGTCCATTTCTATCTTTTGGAATAGCTTGAATAATATCGGTATTAGCTCCTCTTTGAAGGTCTGGTAGAATTCTGCACTGAAACCATCTGGCCCTGGGCTTTTTTTGGTTGGGAGACTATCAATGGTTGCTTCTATTTCTATAGGCGAAATAGGGCTATTTAATTTGTTTATCTGGACTTGGTTCAGTTTCGGCAAATGGAATCGGTCGAGAAATTTGTCCATTTCCCTTAAATTTTCGAATTTTGTGGCATAAATGCCTTTAAAGTAGGTTCTTACGATTCTTTGTATTTCTTCAGTGTCTGTTGTTATGTCTCCCTTTTCAATCCTGATTTTGTTAATTTGGATAGTGTTTCTCTGTCTTTTAGTTAGATTGGCTAATGGTTTGTCTATCCTGTTAATTTTCTCAAAGAACCAGCTCTTGGTTTTGTTGATTCTTTGGATTGTTCTCTTTGTTACCACGCACAAAACTCAAGTCCAAGTGGATTAAAGACCTCAACTTAAAACCAGAGACATTAATTCAGTTAGAGGAAAAAGTGGGGAAGAGCCTGGGACACATAGGGACAGGAAACAACTTCCTGAACAGTACACCAACAGCCCAGGCCTTAATGTTAACAATTAATAAATGGGACCTCATGAGGCTGAGAAGCTTCTGTAAGGCAGGAGACACTGTCAAGTCAAGAGAACAAAATGACAGCCTACAGAATGGGAAAAGATCTTCACCAACCCTTCATCTGACAAAGGTTTAATATCCAAAATATATAAAGAACTCAAGAAATTAAACACCACAAAACCAAACAACCCAATTACGAAATGGGGCTTGGAACTTAACAGAGAATTCTCAACAGAGGAATATCGAATGGCTGAGAAACACTTAAAGAAATGCTCATCCTCGTTAGTCATCAGAGAAATGCAAATCAAAACGACACTGAGATTCCATCTTACACCATCAGAATGGCTAAAATCAAAAACTCAAATGACACCACATGTTGGCGAGGATGTGGAGAGAGAGGAACACTCCTTCATTGCTGGTGGGAATGCAAACTAGTACAACCACTTTGGAAAGCTATCTGGCGCTTTCTCAGAAAAATGGGAATAGGGCTTCCTCAAGACCCAGCCATCCCACTCCTTGGAATATGCCCAGAAAATGCCCTACCACATAACAGGGACATATGCTCAAACATGTTCATAGCAGCCTTATTCATAATAGCCAGAACATGGAAACAGCCTAAGTGTCCCTCAGTAGAAGAATGGACTAAGAAACTGTGGTATATTTACACGATGGAATACTACTCAGCTATTAAAAACGAGGAATTCCCGAAATTTGTGGACAAATGGATTGATCTAAAAATTATTATAATGAGTGAGTTCACCCAGAAGCAAAAAGAGACAAACGGTATATACTCACATATCAAAACATTAGTCCAAGGGATACGTACCATGAAAATCTTTACTTACCAAGAAAGTGGGTCAGAGGAGAGGATATCCGATTGAGACTTTAGGCAAGAGTAGCATGGAAGAAAGAGGAAATAGTAGGACCCACAGGGTCCTGGAAACCTACAAGAAGAACTTTATGACAGGCAGATCTGGATCCTGGGGTCCTCCTCAAACTAAGGCATTGGCCAAGGAGAATATAGGCAGTAAGCTTTGAACCCCTACCAAGACCTAGCCGCCGAACATGATATTCTCCACCGTTGAGTGGAGAGTGAGATCTGACTCTCACACGAACTCTGGTGCCCCTTTTCTGACCATGTCCCCCAGATGGGGAGACCTGGTGGCACTCAGAGGAAGGATAGCTAGTTACCAAGAAGAGACTTGATATTCTGAGAGCATATATAGGGCGAGGAGGTCTCCCTCAGTCACAGACATAGGGGAGGGGAGAAGGGGAGAAATGGGAGGGAGGGAAGAATGGGAGGAAACAGGGGAAGGGCTAACAATCGAGATGTAATATGAATAAATTAATTAAAAAATTAAAATAAAAAAAACAAAACAAACAAACAAACAAAAGAAGTCAATTCATGTAGCAGTTTTTAGACACACATTTTTGGTCAGAAAGCTCAAAGTAACTGTGATGATTCTCCAAGCAGCGTAAAAGCCCTGGAGCATTGTTTGCACCTGATTTCACTTTAGTTTCTAATATTCCCTTTCCTGTTGCTTGGACTTGACCATTCTTTTAGTACTTTTATTTTCATTTAAATATAATTATATCATTTCCCCATTCCTTCCCATCCCTACTCCTCCCTTTCAAAGACACACACACACACACACACACACACACACACAGAGCTGAGTATACCTATGCTTGGCTGTATATGCTTTTAAGCTGACTACTTAGTATTGAGAAACCAACTAAGGGGCTCATCCCTGGGAACGACTAACGCTCCATCTCTCAGTAGTCACTGGTTGCCTGTAGTTCATTGTCTATGGGTGGGGCCCAGTGAGATTCCTTCCTTCCATTTTAGCGTATCTGCTCATGTTGTCATTGCTAGTTCTTCTTTAGATAGCCATATTGTTGACATGTAGTCATAGGTGTAGCTTCTCTGTCATTTCTAAGAGACAGAATCTCACAGCAGACTTCCTATTCCTCTGCCTCTTGCAATCTTTCCAACCCATCTAGAACCTATATAAATTGTGAATGGAAGAAAGAAACCAATAGTCTTATCTAGCTGTGATGTCTATGAACCACGACAATGACCAGCATGGCGAGATATGTCTAAAGGTGCAATAGTGGCAATCATGTCGTAAACGCAACCAACAACTGTCAAATTGCACTTAAAGCCCACTCAACAAGAGGGGAAATCATGCCTGGTACTGTAAACCCAGCCAGCTACCGGGGCTAACAAGGGCATGGATATTACAGGGAACCATACTGCTGCCACTTTACTAAGCCATCCTAATCCTGAACTGCGTTCTAAAACTTATCCTTATATCCACGGATAGTGTAGTTCTCACCTCTCATCAAAGATGCTTCTCTTAGAACCAGATGGAAACCATAACATAAAAATAACACTGGCCAAATTGCAGAGATCAACTACGGATCATAGGGTGCCTGGTCCCAGTGATGGAGCTACAGTCCAATTCCTGCACCTAAGGCTCAGTGGCATCACTCTTCTTTTATTTTTGTTTCTAAATTGGAAAATAGTAACTGTATATATATATTATATATATATATATATATATATATATATATATATATATATATGTATGTTAGGGTGCAATTTTGTTTTGCTATGTGTTTTTATTCGGAATGACTAAACTAAATCACACACACACACACACACACACACACACACACGCTTTTTTGGGAACAGGGTCTCTCTACATAACCCTGGCTATCCTGCAACTCACTATTGCAGACCAGACTGGCCTCGAAATCACAGAGATAAGGCATATGCCACCACACCCAGCCAATATACTTATTTTTAATGATGGCAGAATTGAAGACATAGTGTCTTAAAGTATGGTTTCCATTTAAAATGTCTCCTATAGGTTAATGTGTTGAATTCGTGGTCCCCAGAAGGTGGCCCTATTTAAAGAGGTTGTTGAAACCTTAGGGGGTAGAAGCTAGCTAAAGAAATTGGGTTACTGGGTGACTTTGAAGGACATTCATTCATTCTCATATTCTCACTGTCCTCTACTCACTTTCTCCCTTACCCCACCCCTTCAACGAGCTGAGTTGTACAGCTTCCATGCTGCCTGTTCACAGTACCATGATGTTCCACCCGACCATAGAGCAAACAGCCTCAGACTAAACTCTGAAACCGGAGGAAACACATTAGCCTCAGTTTTCATACTGTCGTAAACCTGTGCTACATGACACCTATCTTCAACGAAATCTTGTGCCCTTAAATAATGTCTCACCATTCTCCTCCTCCTCTATTAGTTCGTTTATCTTTATTGATTAAGCATTGTTGTCAGCTGGAATTGAATTTATAAATATGGAGCTTATAATAAATATGCAAAATAAATTTTAATTCAAAATTGAAGACTTTAGACACTAGCTTTGACTTCTTTTAACACTACAATGAATGGTTTTAATTAAAGTCAAAGCTATTGACATAATAACTTTAAACAGTTACTCTGTAATCTCATGAAAGGTAGTATTTGCCTCCCACGCTTGTCACATACATATTAGGTACTTACATGAAATTCACACAGCCCGTGCCAGCTGGTGGGGCAATCCAGACAAAGCTGAGGTTGGTTGTAGGCAGGTGGCTCACGTGAGAGGCTACCACACTGCACATAAACTGGTTCCCAAATTGGTGGTCAGACATGATTCCTGGAAGACAGAAAGGGGGGGGGTGTTACAAAGAAAACAAAATGAGGTTCTTCCTACCCACCAGGGCATAGTAGTGTTTTATGAACATTCTTATTTCATACTAAGGTTCATTAAACTAAGTGGTTCCCCATAAATTAGGCAATTTTTTTCTGTTTCTTAATAGCAGTAACTTGATCACTTAAAGCCCCATTATCATGAAATGACCCACAAAAGCCATCACTATAAAATGTACTTTGCTTTTGTTTGTTTCTCTATGAAATACCATCAGGCCAGCATGCACCAACAAGTCTGGCTTTCTTGGAGCTGTCAGCGACATGGGAGACCAGGCAGCACGCTGGACCAGGAGGTATGTCAGCAGGGAGATGCTCAGGGGAATACATACAGTATCGGAACCTCTATTAGACAGTTTCAGAGGAGAGCAGGTTTACCTGGCCTTGCCCCCATTTTCATACTGGAAAGCTTGCCACCTGCAGAACACTGCTCCAGGCCTGGTGCACTCTCAGGGAAAGATGGCTTGACTTCTAAACTAGAGCTCTCAAAAACGACAGAGAACTTTATCACTGTCTTGATTTTCATGATGGTAGTGTGCAGATGGAATGGGATGAAGTTAGTGGTTGGTATACAAAGGACCAGCAGTCATGTTAGTGGAAAGATGGTGTTGGTCAGTTTGTGGAGTGAGCCATGTGCCAGCTTCTGTCTATGTCCGGGAATGTCCAGAGTGGCTGTCACTCTCCGAGTGGGCTTGCCTGGTGCTGTGCTCTGTGAAGCTGCTTGTGTTCACTATGAGAACGTTGTAGCATACTGCAGGCAAGTCAGCATCTACCTGAGGTATCAGGGAGGGGGTGCTTTTGATTCTTTTAAAAAACATTTTTTAAAACAAAACAGTTCTCTTAATTTTAACACAGATAAAAATGTTAATGAAAAACTCAACAATAAAGGAACAACCTATTTATAAAATAGACAAAATACATGTAGAGATTCTATACCAAAGAAAATATGTATGTACAAAACTCTCCAACACCATACACCACTGCAAACTGCAAATCAAAACAGCATAGCAACTGTCTATCAGAACAGTCCAAATCCCAAACACAGATAACCGTCTGCTGGTACAGATGTGCATGGAGCTGTTGTCCTCATTGCTGGTGAGGACACAAAGCTGGTCAGGCCCTTTGAAAGACAATTTTCTTACAGAACTAAAAATATTCTTACCATAACACATAGCAATGGCTGTCCTTGCTGCTCACTTAGGTGAAATGAAAACTTCACACACACACACACACACACACACACACACACACACACGATAAACAAATATTTAAAGCAGTTTGTTAAAAATTTCTAACACCCAGAAGTAACTAGAAGGTCTTTCGGAAGATGGGTGAATAAATTAACTATGACCTATCCAGGCAATGGAGCCTGATTTAGCTAAAATGGAAAAATAATGAACAAGCTATGCAAGCACATAAAGAAAGCTGAAATACGTACAGCACCATGTGACAGTAGCCAATCTGAAAAGGCTACAGGATGTCTGACTCCAGGTAGACACCATGTTTTAAAAGGGGAAACTAAAGAAACAGTTCAAGGACAAGGGCTGACAGGAGCCGGGAGAAGGGAAAGGAGAAGGGCGAACATGGGGTGAACACGGGGTCTGAGGGCACAGTGGCTCCTCCACACAGTGCTTCCATAATGGACCAAAGTCATTACATAAGTGCTCAGAACTCACAGGATGTAAAATACCCAGAGCAGACCCAATAGGAGCCATGGACCCAGTTGCTAATGATGTGTCAAGTGCAGGGTCATTGGTTTTGACAAATACGCCTCTGTGGGGCAGGGTGCCAGCGACAGAGCGCTCTCTTTTCAAGTGTGAGGCAAGGCCTATATGGGTACTTTTAAACTTAATTTTGCTGTAAATTTAAACTTGTCTAAAAACAACACTTATTAACTAAAAACTAAAACACCGCCATGGATAGGAAACAAAATTTCAAACTTCTCTCAGTTATTGGAGTTGCAGTTTTGAGGAACTGGTTTATACTCTCTCAAACAGGAAAAAAAAAAAAAAAAAAAAAAGAGGAAACTCTGTGTCCCCTCTATCTTACCTATCCTAAATGTGCTGTGAGACGGGAGGAGATATATGTGACTGCACATCCAGCCAAGAATCCATAGTTAGAGAGATCACACTCCCTAGGGCTGCACCTGCTCCTACTGCTTTGTTACATGGACATAAAAAATGTTAGATTTCATATGTTAAACATGACAATATTTAATTCCCATGACAACCAAAGCATAAGACAGTACCTCACAATGCATCTAGCTGACTGCACTCATGACAAACACTGATTTTCTTTCTGCCTACCATAGTAATTTTGTATAATAAAATTCCAAGTATTTCCCCTAAAAAGCCTCTCAGTCTACTCACACTGTCTATACCTGTGCCATTGAAAATGGCTATTTAAACTTGGCTTGATGAAAGGTAGATTTAAAAAAAAAAAAAAACCAGTTCTTTAGTTGTACTAAATCATATTACAAGCACTAAAGAGGCAGCTGTAGGCATCTAGTGGCTCCCATGTTGGGCGGCAGAGAACAGTGCACTTCCTTCAAAGGCACAAATCCCTGCTGGAGGGGTGAACTTCAGCACCACACTGCCAGCCCCTCCGTCTGCCCCATCCCCTTGATGTGCACACCTCAATATCAAGTGGTTCCCTCCATTATGTTAATGCAAACTATGAGATCTAACTGAAGTGCAGCCTCCACTCATTCTCCGTCATCTCACAGACCCTATTTTGTTGTGTGGTACCCTCATTGCTAAGTTCTTCTAGGTGTCGTTATTTCTCCCTGGGACTCCACAACAGCTCCGTACAGGTTTCTGTGCTCCACCTCTCTCTCTGTTCCACCAAAATGAATTCTCAGACAGGTCCATGTGGTTGTGTCGGTCTCCTGATCGCTTTCCTTTCACAGCTTCCCATCAGATTCCAGGGGGATGCAGCTCTCAGCATCCATCCTTAACTTTATCACAATATGGCCTCTCATTCTCCCTGAATTGTCTGCTGCATCTAAGTGCTGCACTAAGAGTGCTAAGTGCCAGTCACCACACTTCAAAATATATGGCACCAGCCAAGGACAATATGTGCAGTAAGCTTTGAACCCCTACCCAGATCCAGCCAATGGACAGGACTTTCTCCACAGCTGAGTGGAGAGTGGGGTCTGACTTTCACATGAACTCTGGTGCCCCATATTTGACCACGTCCCCGGGATAGGGAGGCCTGGTGGCACTCAGAGGGAGGATAGCAGGCTACCAAGAAGAGACTTGATACCCTATGAGCATATACAGGGGGAGGTGGTCCGCTTCAGTCACAGACATAGGCGAGGGGAGTAAGGGGAAAATGGGAGGGAGGGAGGAATTGGAGGATACAAGGGATGAGATAACAATTTAGATATAATATGAATAAATTAATAAAATATATTTAAAAAACAACAAAATACATGTCCTCTCATCTTGCATAGACTAACTCCTATGTCCCCTTCAAGAGAAGGGTCAATGCAGCTTGCTCTACACACCAGGAGGGAAATCACCATGGTAAGGTTAGTGACACACCAACCACGCCCTCACCATCAAAGACTTCCCTCCGCACTCATTGCTCCACTCCCACATTTGGGTAGGTGCCCTTCCTACACGTCGCAGCGATCCACCTATTATTCTTCCGTCATACCACATGACTTCCTCCCCACATGGTCTGTGAGAGACTCCATCTTCATCTCTGTATCCACACAGACAGTCCACTATCTGACCCATCACAGATATCAAAGGAGAGGGTTTTTTTTTTCCTGTTTAAATATATGAACAACTTTAAAAAGTATAAACATTGTAGAAATCACAACATGGGCATGCCTTCAACAAGTGAAAGAGTCTTCTCCAGAGACAGTCGGTCAGAATAAGTTGGAACTGATCTAAGAAATAGAAGAAACAGGCTAGTTTTGCAAGGTAAAAATGATGTTCTTTTCTCATTTCAATTTTTTAAAGCTGCATCTTAGACAAAATTCATCAAGCCAGAGAAGCCACAAGGTTAGAGAGAATATGAGGCATCCAAGGAGACAGTAGTCCTAGAACATATTCATAGCGTCACTCAGAGATTGCCACCCCACCCTCCTGGTCAGGAATGAAACAGGGGCCCAGTGTGTGGAAATGACACAGCTGCAAGAGTCAGTCTGGCCACAAAGTAAAACAAAAGCTCCAGCTATAATCATGTGGGACAGGAAATAAATGGAGCAGACTAAGGTTTCAAACCACGGTCAAGGATCTCCTCATTCCTCCAGATTCCCCTCACTGAGTGAGTCAGGGTTGAGAGCACATACCACTTTACTGAAATTTGAAAACTGGCTGATTTATACCCTGCCCTAGGTGAATATGCTACCGAGTGACATTCTTGCAACCCAGCTGTCTAGGGCAGCAGTTCTCCAACATGACTGCTTGGTGGGACATCTACTCTGAGGACAGAGATTTTCCAAGCTTACACATCAATTATCTGTAGTCAATAACTTACACTGAAAATTATTATTAGCCTTATTATGTATTATTAAATAGTTATGATGCTATAATTATTATTGTCACAAATTATATTAGTGCACGCTATATCATTACATAACATTAATATCATTATTACTATTTTCATTATCTAGAATTCTGAGGTTAGGGTTAAAACTATTGACATTATTAAAATTTCAACACAATTTAAAAGTATCCAACAGTGTCTTACCTAATGGCCTTTGTAGTAATGTAAAATATCCTGTATTTTTGTCCACTTCTCCTAAGATGTTCCCACACATGTCAGCTGGACCCCTGTGTCTGCAAATGTGTGTGGATGCATGGGACTGGGTCTGTATGATGCAAATGGAGGCTAACGGACAACCTTGGGTACCATTTCTCTGGAAAGCTGTCCATTTCTTTTGAAACAGGCTAGACTTGTCCAGCAGGTTCCATGGTTCCTCCTGCACTGACCTTTCCAGCACCGCACAGAGCTATGACCATGAGGAATTATTAAATTAAACAGAAATTAGAGGGGGATAATCTAGTATTCACAGAAACCCTATTATGCACCAGATATTGTGTCAAGCCATATAAGTACATAAAATAAATGTGAGTGATGGACTTGACCCTGAAATGAGTTGAGTGAGGAAAGTGGAATAAACTAACATTATAACTATACGATCTAGACAGTAAGTGTGTCCAAGCTGGATGGTACTGATAAAAATGAAAATTAAAACTATAAAGATAATTCATATGTACAAATACAACAGTGAAAATGAATGTCAACAGAAATGCTTCTTATGACCCGAGACCATGATACCGACAGAGTATTTTACCAGTTAGGGTACTGAGAAAATGACCAACAACAGATGTACCCACAGCCATAAGGCAATAAGCAAGCAGGGCATTTGACGTTCAGTCAGAACAGTTGTACTGAGTCTTGACTGGAAAACTACCATTCCTCTTTCTTACATGAAGCATCAAGGACACAAAACAGCTCCCTTAGGCCTGCACATACAGATGTGTAGCCACTGTCAGCAGTGCCCTCTGTCCAGCCTCATTCTGACATCTATGAAATGCTGGTCCTGAGCACTTGGACCTCCTTTGGCTCCAGAGTGTTCTGAGCACAATGTGACTGAACAGAAAAGTGAGAGGATTTTGTACAAATGCAGAACTAGATATCGGGGGGGCACCTAGAAGAGGGGAATGACAGCAGTCAGAGTGGTTTCCATTGGCCCACAGAACACAAGGTCACTGCGTCCACCCCCATCTCAGCGCCTCTGTCCCGACAGACATATAACTCATGCACGTGAATTTGAATCTTATTCCAGAGATATCTGAACTCTGAATATGATAATACATTTAAATGTACAGTTTTCCCTTGCTGCGTACAAGAAAACAGGACATGTTGAGTTTTAAATCATACTTGTAAAGGGAAAAGATCTAAAATAGAAGGGTCTAACCAAGCTGTGTCTCTCAAGAAAACACGTGGAAATAAAGCATACATGTTTGTCATGTATTTATAGTAAGTGGGTTTTATACTCATTATTGTGGCTATATATAACTGTCACATATAACATTTCACATAGAATTTCTTCCTTTGAGTAAATACTTTGAAGAGAACTTGATTCTTAGCAAAAGTAAACCTGTGTTGGTTTCCTGATGATGTTGGATAAGGACACGAGTTTACCATACAAATTCTGAAATTCTACAAAAGAAGGTAACTGTTTTGATTTTTTTCCCATGTCATGATAAACCTTTTCCTTTTGGATGTTTTATATACATATTTGAAAAAAAACATAATATTCATGGACTTCTTATAATTTTTATGTCAGCGACCAGTAGAACTTTAATATCCCCATTCCTTTTGTGAAGTGCGGGTGTTCAGCGTATTGTCATACAAACTACTGTACTACTGGTTCATTACTATCCAATATTTGTCTTCTTATGGCAGCTGTGGTAGGAAAGAAACCCACAGCAGTTTCCTTTATCCATATCACACCTCCGCAAGGTTCAGCTCATGATGTCTCTAATTGCTCTAAACTTGCCTTCACGATCCCTTTTTAAGGCAGTGACACACATTTCTGTGCCTTCCGGGATGTCATTTTCACTGACAAGGCTTCAGTTATTTTAAGTTTGTGACTAAACCTTGTATGAACCCATTTCCCTCAAGGAATACATCCCTGTCTTCTAGAGTGCATTCTGTGGGGTCCTGAAAACTCTAACTACAAGTTCTATGACCCCCTCCCTGTCTAAAATAAAATGTACACAGTCCCATAGGACATAGCTCATTCACTTCTAAAAACCACAGTGAGGATTTTAGTACCCAAAATAACAATCTTGTGAAAAAAATTATATTCATGTTGGGCTTCATGGATTAAAAATATGGGTTACTCAAGTATGTTTAGTTTGTGATTTTCCATGGTTGGCGTCAGGAGCCAGGAACACATCCTGGTTTGGTCTTCGCGCATTTCAGAGGAAAACTTCCGTGCGGGGAATCACAAAACAAAGAGACAGTATACTAAAGCTTCAGAGCCTTATATGACAAATGTAGCTGCCAGTCAAACCGATAAAATACCGAAAGCACCATTTGCTATTTCAAAGATGTTAAGGACACTTAGCAGAACCTGTAAGAAACTTCAGTGATGTCACTGACTCACAACGATGTAAGACTAGGATGTCTGAGGATGTAGGTTGGTCGTTTCTATTTCTCCTGTTTTCATCCTGAGCTTATTCTGTAAAATGCTCCATCATCATCTGATGAAACACAGTGTTCTGGAAATACAGTTTGGGAAGTTAGTCCTACACATAAAGCAGAAGAGAAAATGAAGTACGGAGTTCCTTTCAGTCACTCTATAGCCTACTGATTCAAAACCCAACGCTGGTTACTTACAGACTGGCTTCTCTGCAGGATTTGCTCACTCAGTATACAAAACAAGACCTGCTTTTTTACACTGAACCGTCATCAAAGAACTTCCTGAACCAACACTTGCTGCTGTTTGTCTGTGAAGTAGCCAGTTAAAAGGGGAGGTAAACAGCCCACACACAGACTCAGAGGCGTGAACTGTGCATTTATTTTCTAAAGCATTGAACACTTTTGCTTTTGGATTTCAGCGAAGAAGAAGAAGAAGAAGAAGAAGAAGAAGAAGAAGAAGAAGAAGAAGAAGAAGAAGAAGAAGAAGAAGAAGAAGAAGAAGAAGAAGAAGAAGAAGAAGAAGAAGAAGAAGAAGAAGAAGAAGAAGAAGAAGAAGAAGAAGAAGAAGAAGAAAGATATAAACTATAAAATCATTCTGGAATTGTACGATCATGGACACATTAAGGATGCCTAGGGAAGTACACTGCTTTCACACCCTTTGTCAGTTATGTAAATACAACCTACTCTAAATCAACTTGGTCCTTTCCTCTTTCATCAGGGTCACCACATTCAGTCTCTGCTCCTCCCAACACTGCCAGTTGCTAACTGTCTTCTCTGTGTCTTTTGACACATATTATTGCCTTTTTTTTTTTTTTTTTACTGGAGAGGCAGTAGGGGAAAGGTCAAGCTGAGCACACAGACCCTGAAGGCAAGCTGGTCCTGTATAGACCTGTGCTCCACTACCAAGAAACCAGGGGTTCTTGGGAGAGTAACTCAGTTCTTCACCAATAAAATGGGGAAAGAGTGGGCACACAGATGCACCCCTGTAACCCCAGCACTTGGGGAGGTAGAGGCAGCAGGATCTCTGTGAGGCAGCCTGATCTCCAAAACAAAGTGAATCCAGGACAGCCAAGGCTACACAGAGAAATCCTGTCTCGAAAAACCAAAAAACAAACCAAAACAAAAAACCAATCCCCCAAAACAAAACATGGGCTTAGCTTTTACCTTACATTGTCTGTTGGTTTCCTTCGTTCACGCTTACATGATGGCGCCTCATTCTGGGACAGATCCTAGTGCTATGACAACTTTAAGTCACAGTTGCTCCCCGGTGGAGCAAAACCAGCCAGTTACACTTAGGTGTGTATAGCTGCTGAGCTTACAGACTAGCATCCTTTCCAAAGAGCTGGTGGAGTGTGCACTGATCTGCTGGACCAGAGCTCACATCTGCTATTTTCTTTCCTAACATCACACAGGCTCTTTCCTGAGCAGCTGCGTGCTGGTGGACAGCCTCCTCAGAAGGCGCTGTTCTAACCACACTACACTAGCTACCTGCCTGGAGTAATATTTAATTTTACCACCCAGTGCCAACTTAATCCTCTGGCCTCGTTTTGTGTTTGAGTCACACCATAACCGCGAGTTAAGAAGTTGCACCTTACTTAGGTAAGAGGTTGTATTTTACGTTATAGGCCCAAAAAATAAATAAATAAAAGGAGGTGTTTTGAGATATAAACCCACGGCATCATGGGAGCTGAAAAGAACCTCTTATAAGGCTTTCTTTAAAAGAGAGCAGAAGACTGGAGACAGCTACCATGGAGGAGCAACTCCAAGTCTGCCCTCTTCACTACCAAAAGAACGTTCATTTGATCCATGTGGAAGCTGACATCAATACAAAAGTTACTATATGACACCTCCAGATATCCGCACTTCCTAATTTCAAAACAGAAAAGGATGACACCATAGGAAAAATAGTAACAGCTAACATTTGCTTAATATTTAATGATACTAAGTTCTTATTTCTTATCCTTTTTACAAAGACTTAATCCCTGGGAAATATTACTTTTAAAAAATGTTTTATTAATTTATTCTTGTTACATCTCAATGGTTATCCCATCCCTTGTATCCTCCCATTCTTCCCTCCCTCCCATTTTCCCCTCATTCCCCTCCCCTATGTCTGTTCCTGGGAGTGATTTCCTCCCCCTGTATATGCTCATAGGGTATCTAGTCTCTTCTTGGTAACCTGCTGTCCTTCCTCTGAGTGCCACCAGGTCTCCTCTTCCAGGGGACATAGACAAATATATCAGAATTACATCCGACTTCTCAGCGGAAATATTACTTTTGCTCCTATTTTCTCGAATCTCTGAGTGGTGAGTTATTCAGATCAGTTCATTGTGGAGTGGCTTGTATTACAGTCCTGTCACTTTTTGGTGGAGCAATCTTACGCAGGTTACAAAAACACCCCAAGTCTTGGTAACATGGATTATAGGATCTAATCAATGACATACAGAAATGATTATGCGAGACCCTTCTCATATTTATATGCCGTGTTGCATATAAAGTCGCTAGGATAGTGTTCAAGAAAGAACTTTATTTACAGAACTGAAAGCTGTGTTTCAGTCTTTCTCTGTCTCTACTAGACTCACACAAAATTTCTCTTTAAATAAGCTAACTATAAATTCTGAACCAAATGCTAATAAGAGGTAGTGTGACCCTTGTTCAACCCCGAAAGCCTCTGCATGTGGAAACAGGACTTGGTTATCTTAAGTGTGCCTTCATATCGGCAGGCCTGAAGGTGTCCCTAGCAAGCCTAAGTCTAAGTAACCTGTAACTGCAGCCACATCAGAACAGCCCTACAACAGATTGTTTCATCAAATAGTTTATCTTGTTAAAACAACCCCATGGCATCCCATCTTTTAATGCTCAGTGACGTCTCCGATGAAGCGTTGTGCCATCAGCACCTTATTCTCCCCTGTATAGGCACAATCCTCCAATAAGCTTGCTAAAGTATTCTTTTCTGGGGGTCCCTATGGAATTCTGTATAAAACACAATGTTATCTAAACAAAGCCCTGAGTACATTCTACTGACATTCCCACTTGTGAGCCACAGAACTCAATCTAATTGAAGGAATCCATTAAGCAATATACAGCTACTCTGGAAGGGCCGGATAAATTTGAATGTGGGAGACCACAAAATGATGTAACAACACACTGTGGGAAGAGTTCAGTGTAAACCCAATACCAGTGGCTGCCCAGGCCTGGGAAATAGCAAAGCCTCCACCAGCTCCTACCCCAAATAAGGGTCTCTTACTACTATGCTTAACGACTACTGAGTGCCCTGTGCTGGGTCTCCCTCACTGCACAGTTCTCAAGAGGGGACACTAGGCTACATGTCCCCACCCTAGAAAGGACAGAAGCATGGGGATTCTACTTGGGCAAAGCGGTACTTATAATATGGGATATTGTTTTAAAGGTTGGCTGATCATATGTGGTATGTGTGTATTACAAAGCAAGTTCAAAGTCCATGAAGCTCTAGGTTTCTTATTTTAAAAATAGAAAACAATTTATTTTAATGGCCTTGGCTCTGAATGCCCTATGAGCATTCTGCTACATGAAAGGCATTGTGTATGGCAGTCACTGTGCTGATGGATGGCAACACATGGTCCCAGCCCTCTCCTGCTCAGCCAATAAGCTTCCCAGGGAGTCATACAAGATGAGAAATACCCAGACAGCATGGCTTTACAAAAACAGGCAGAGATCTTTTTAATAAATAGCCAGGGTTCCTGCTGAGGATGGGCATGAATGAGCTGATGCACCCTCTAGCTGAAGCTAAGGCAGTCATCCTGACAACCACAGCCTCTCCCTAGTCAGTCCGTCATGAAGTCCTTCAAGGCTTTTATAAATGGCCTTCTTTCTTTTCTACCCTCCTATGACTGCTCTATTTCTTGTTCTCTCTGCTTGGACAAGACATGACCAAGATACAATGCCAAAGTTAAGTCCAAACTATATTTGGTTTTTGTTTGTTTGTTTGTTTGTTTGTTTTGTTTTTGTTTTTTTGGTTTTTTTTTGCAACCTTTAAACTGAAGGAAGATTCAGGATAGGCTCTTGGAAATTGATCATATAAAGAATATGTACACAGTTTGGGCAGGTAAAATATTTATTATTTCACAAAGTTGGCCCGCTCCTGACCCAAAGTTTCCTTTCTTTGCTAGGTGTAGCCAAGCCCCTCTATCAATCCCTACACACAGTCACCTCCAAGAGGCATCACCTCCAAGTCTCTGCCCTTCAGAATGGCTCTTTGAATCTGCTCTTCACATCCCAGGTAAGTGTTTTTCCCCCATCCACTGGTTATGTGTTCTGAATTCTGCCCACAAAATCTATTATAAGAACATAATATATTTATGAGATAAGTAACTTCTGAAAAGGTACTAGAACTTGTATCACATGCCATCAAGACAATTTAATGCTGGGAACTCTCCATGGTACTGAAGCACATTCCTGCTGGGCACCCAGAACCTCATGAGTAATGTCTATATTACAGGAGAGCTACCAAATTGTCTCTCATCTCTAGTCAGTTTTACATGGGATCTGAAATAGTGCTCTTCCAACTCCCGTTCTGCTCCAATTGACTGTGCATGCCTTTATTCAAACCCTTATGGCTCAAATAATAAGCTCCTTATACCTTATATCGCTTTGCAGTTGTAAGCATTCACCAATAGAATCTGAGCAGAATGAACACGAATGTATGATTTCCTAGATGAAGCAAAGAGCAGAAGACAGGTGATTTATATGTCCCCTTCTTCTCTTGCTTCCAGGACAGTGCTGAGCCAAGGATGGCCACAGCTTGAAAACAGCCTCCACTATTGCAGAACAGTATGGGGAACAACCCACCTAGTACCACCTGGCTCACGTGGCATTCAAATCAAGATGGGATTCAGGTGAATTTGCCACAACAGCAAACTCAGATTTATCCAGACACGCCATCTTTTAAATGCAAATCTACCATAGTTCACTCCTTTGTTATGGCAGTTCTTACACTGATTTTGAACACCAACACTCAATCATTATTTGGTAAGTGAATAACCAAAGTCTATAGTCTGGTTCTGCTTTCCTTGCTGTGCTGTGAGTTTATAGAAAGACCCATCTACTTTAGAGCAGTTGACTGAAACCTGCTATGAGGATAAGCTGCACAGAACTAATTAGTGACAAGATTCTAAAACATCCTGGGTTTGCATTTCTGTTCTTCTACACACCATGTCTTTGCCAAACTATATGGTATTATGTAGTTCAGGAAATTTAGGTGTGAAATATGTAAAGCAACACTACCTGCTTAGCTTGGCTACAAAGTTACATATATAAAGTGTTTAGATCGATGTATGACATGCCAGAATATGTTAACAAATACTAGATTAGAATATTAGACCATATTAATATATGATATTAAGAAATATAATTTAAAATATGTATTATAATATAGTTTACCATACTTTATGGTGAAAATAAAAGTACTAGAACTTTTGATTTTATTATCAAAGTTATAAGCTGCATACGCTAGAATATTATCATAGATAATTTGCAAAGTAAAAACAAACATATACATGCTCAGATATTCTACTAATACATCTAGCTTTATCTGTCAGTTTAGAAAAACAAAAGATAGCATAATTTTACAAGCATCACAAGCAAAGAAAAGATAAAAACAAACAACCTGCTAAGCTCTTTGAAAAAAAGATGTTACCACTAAAGGAACATGGATAAAGAACAGGTGTGGCCCCGGGGGTCTTCAGCAGGCCAGAGACGAGCTCCGGGCTAAGGGACTTTATGACGGAGTTTATCCTCCAGGGTCCATAAGGAGATAGCCAGGACAAGAGTAACAGGGATAAGTGACTAAAAGGCTTTGACCTGAGCTCTCCACCGTTCCTCTCTAGGGAGAGTCAGAGAAAACATCAGGAGATGTCTGAAACTGGACACATGGGTTTCAGGTTGGTCTGGCCTGGACAGAGTGCTAGGACAGAGTACGAAGGGAGTTTAAGACAATGGGAGGTTGGCTAATGCACAGCTACTGAGGAGGCAAAGCAAGTGACCAAAAGCATCATGAAAGAAGTATACACCACTTTGTGAGTTCAGTAAACAACTATATGGAATCTGAGACATGTTTTGAAAGAAGAGCTGGGTTCTCTCAGAAGTTAAGGTAGATGGTGCCTGAGAAACCTCCGGCTAGCACATGCACACACAGACACGCTTTCCCACAGGCATATGCACCCTTATATATATAGGAGTGATTATGCCTAGAAACACCATTAGGAAGAGTCCCCTTTACTGGTGATTTGTTAGCTGTATTACCCATTTCTGTGCAAGAGACTCTTGATAAGAAGAGCAATGTGTCTGGGTTTATATTGAGGTATTTGATCCACTTGGACTTGAATTTTGTGCAGGGTGATAAATATGGATCTATTTGCATTTTCTGCATGTAGACATCCAGCTAGACCAGCTCCATTTGTTGAAGATGCTATCTTTTTTCCACTGTATGGTTTTGGCTTCTTTGTAAAATTCAGGTGTACGTAGGAGTGTGGGTTTATTTCTGGATCTTTAATTCTATTCCATTGATCAATCAGTCTGTTTCTATGCCAGTACAATGATGATTTTATTACCATTGCTCTGTAGTACAGCTTGAGGTCATGGATGGAGATACCTCCAGGAGCTCTTTTATTGTATAGGATTGTTTTAGCTATTCTGTTTTTTCTTTTTCAAATGAAATTGAGAATTGTTATTTCAAAGTCTGTAGTCAATTATGTTGGAATTTTTATGGGACTTGCATTGAATCTGTAGACTGTTTTTGTTAAGATGGCCATTTTTACATTTTACATTCATACTACCAATCTATGAACATGGAAGATCTTTCCATCTTCTGTTATATTCTTCAATTTCTCTCTTCAGAACAATGTTCTTGTTATACATGCCTTTGGCTTGCTTGGTTAAAGTTACACCAAGATACTTTATATTATTTATGGCTATTGTGAAGGGTGTTGTTTCCCTAATTCTCAGCCCATTTGTCATTTGCATACAGCAGGGCTACTGACCTTTTTAGTTAATTTTGAATCTAACCAGTTTGCCGAGAGATGTTTATCAGCTGTAGGAGTTTAATGGAAGAATCTGAGAATAAGCATATTTTGACTTCTTCCTTTCCAATTTGTATCCCCTTGATCTCCTTTAGTTGTCTTACTGATCTAGCTAGAATGTCAAGCACTATATTGAAGAGATATGGTGAGAGTAGGCAGCCTTTTCTCGTCCCTGAACTTAGTGGAATTGCTTTGAGTTTAGAAGAGAAAGTGGGGAAGAGCCTTGAACTCGTGGGCACAGGAGAAAAATTTATGAATAGAACAACAACAGGCTCTAAGATCAGCAAGTAATAAATGACACCTCATGACACGGAAAAGCTTCTGTAAAGCAAAGGACACTGTCAACAGAACAAAATGGCAGCCTACAGACTGGGAAAAGATCTTCACCAATCTTGCATCTGACAAAGGGCTAATATCCAACATATGTAAAGAACTCAAGAAATTAAACACCAACAAACCAAATAATCCAATTAAAATATGGAGTACGGAGCTATATAGTGAATTTTCAACAGGAATCTCAAATGGCCAAGAAGCACTTTAAAATATGCTGAACACCCCTAGTCATCAGGGGAATGCAAATCAAAATTACTCTGAGATTCTATCTTACATCCATGAGAATGGCTAAGATAAAAAACTCAAGTGACAGCACATGCTAGTGAGGATGTGGAGAAAGGAGAATGCTCCTCCATTGCTGGAGGGAGTACAAACTTGTACAGCCACTTTTGAAATCAATCTGGTGCTTTCTCAGGAAACTGGGAATAGCTCAATCTCAAGACCCAGCTATACCACTCCTTGGCATGTACCCAAAAGACGCTCCACCACAGCACAAGAACACTTGCTCATTCATAACAGCTTTATTGGTAATGGCCAGAAACGGGAAACAACCCAGATGTCCCTCAACTGAAGAAAAGATAAAGAAACAGTGATATATTTACACAATGGAATACTACTCAGCTATTAAAACCAAGGAAATCACGCAATTTGCAGGCAAATAAATGGAAGTAGAAGGGACCATCCCGAGTGAGGTAACCTAGACCCAGAAAGACACACATGGTATGTACTCACTTATAAGTGGATTTTAGCCATGTAGTATAGGATAAACACACTACAATTCACAGACCCAAAGAAGATACATAACAAGGAGGACCCAAGGGAGGATACTTAAATCTTACTCAGAAGTGGACATAGAATAGACAGTGGAACTTGTTAAAGAGAGGGAACAGGGTAAGAGAGGGAATATGTAGAGAAATAAGGGTCAGTCTCAGACCTGGGGACAGTGGGGGCAGGAGGACGATGGGCTTGCAGAGAGAAGACAAACCATGGGTGGGGGCTTCTCTGTGATAAGGGGAGACCTATGGTAGGGTAGGGTCCTGGGAGGATATGAGGGTGTACTCGCTGAGACTCCTAGTAGCAGGGGTAATGGAGACAAAAGAGGCCACCCTCTAACTAGACATGACTCCTAGTAGAAGGAGGGGAACACCAACCCACCCACAAAAACTTTGACCCCAAACTTACCCAGCCTACAAGATGTGCTGTGACACAAGTAAAGCAGAGATTGAGGACATGTCCAACCAATGCCTGGTCCAATATGAGACCCACCCCATGGGAGATAGCCGTAACACTATTAAAAATACTTTGCCATGCTTGCAGATGGGAGCCTAGCATAGTTGTCCTCTGAGTGGTTCCACCCAGGAGCTGATGGAACCAGATGCAGAGACCCACAGCCCAACACTGGGTGGAACACAGGAAGTCTTGTGGAAGAGTGGTGGGGGGGTGATAGAAAGAATTAGACAAGAAGACCAACAAGCCAACTAACCAGGGCCCAGTGTGCCTGTGGAGACTATAGTTCCAACCAAGGACCATGCATGGGCTGGACCTAGGACTCCTACACAGATATAACCAAAGGGCAGCTCAATTCTCATATGGGTCCCCTATTAAGGGGCATGGGGGCTGACTCTGGCATGTATTCTGTTGCTTGCTTTTTGATCACTTTCCCCTGGCGGGGATACCTCTTCAGGCCATGCTCTCAGTCCTGATATGACTTGATATGCTGGGGTCTGGGAGTAGGGGGTCTCCCTTTCTTTGAGGAGTAGGGGAAGCAGTATAGGGAGACAGGGAGGGAGGGAAGGACCAGGAAGAGAGGAAGGAGGGGGCTATGACTGGGATGTAAAGTGACTAAGTAATAAAATAATAAACAAACAAACAAATAAATAAAAAAAGAAAAGCAACGTTTAGGTTTACATTATATAATGCGATGTCTTATAACTATGTACAAGAAGCGACTTCTAAAAACTTAAACACACTATAGAAAACACCACCATTAAAGCTATATTTGAATTTAAAATTTTACCTAAAGGAAAAGAGGGACATTCCATAGGAACACTGTGTGGATAGCTCACTCATGGTTTTTAAAGAAAGTTAAATTGCCTTTTAAATGGATTGTTCTTTTTTCTCCACCCAAAGGCCAAGCATGTAAAAACAGCCTAACCTGAGTATGCAGAGATTACAAACAAATTTAATTCCAGTAGCAGGGGACAGGATGTGCAGGGAGCTGGGAGTTTAGCTACTAGTTTGTGGAGCTGTCCTCGGAGGCTGAGTATGTGTCGGCCACATGGCTTGCCCACACCTGTGACACAGGAGGTAGCTGTGACTACACTCTTAGAACACTGAGTGGATGACTTGTGGCTGATGGCAGGAGCTCCTCCAAGAGCCCACAAGCAGGGAACTACACACCACCCCATCGGGCAGATCCAGGGGTGGTAAACAGGCTTTGAATTAACAACAAGAAGAAAATACAGCAAGCCAGTCACCAGGGGACAAGAAGGGAAATGCTACTTCTTTAGGGCACCGCTCTGCTTATTTATGTTTTACATTTATCTGTAGCAGCAACTTCAGTGATATTTCTACCACAGTGACAACGCAGTGACATTTGACCTAGCTGCTTTCCTCAGTAGCCCTTGTGGAAGCCCTCACACATCCTTCTATGCCATTAGCTTGTCATGATGTGTACTATGTATACGCTTGGTTGGTTCTCAATATTGGCTACAGAGTGTACAACTGGGCTGAGACCTTAGCAGCCTCTATGTCTGCCTCTTTGCATGGCTGAGTAGTATTCTTGGCATGGTCATTTAGAGTCTCAGGGCCCTGCCTTTACTGTAACGTTCTCATAGTGGAGCTGGGAAGTTTGCTTTGGTGGAGGTTCAAACTGTTTGCTCACAGATCCTAAGCATCAGGAATACATCAGATGACAACTAGCTGCTCATAATACTAGCTTGGCATAAGGGCATTCCCTTTCTCGCCTCTATCAGAGCTGTTGGTAGCACACCTTGTTTAATCACCATGGTTATTTGCCACTGTAATAAATGAGACTTAGGCAGCAGTACCTCAGCAGCTATTACGCTTCATTACAGCACATGCCAGCGTTGGGCTGAACATCTTATTTACGAATGAATAATAATGTGGTGGCTAACTGGCCTTAGCAGTGAATGCTGGCCCTAGAGGGAGATGAGCTTTGTACATTTTATTACATATAATGGGCTGAGCACAGGCATATTCAGAGGATACAGAAAAGTGACTTGGGGGAAATACCTCCATTTGTTCATATCAACTTTTCACGACTGTAGGGCAGCCATTTAAAAAATATGGGAAATTCTTGTTGCTTTAAAAAAGGATAGCAGGCTACCAGGAGGAGACTTGATACCCTATGAGTATATACAGAGGGAGGAGGTCCCCCTCAGTCACAGTCATAAGGGAGGGGAGTAGGGGGAAAGTGGGAGGCAGGGAGGAATGGGAGGATATGAGGGATGGGATAACTATTGAGATGTAAAATGAATGAATGAATTAAAAAAAAAAGACATCTAAAGGATCTGAAATCTAGCTTTCTATGGAGGGCCTTTGTGTATGAAGGAGCTTTGTTACAATAATCAGTTGCAAATGTGTACCTTTATGTGATTTAAGTTTTATTTCTTAGTTTAGCTGCTCTGTTTGTGTGAATGGCTTTACAAAATATGTAAAAATACAGGCTGGCACAAAAAAATGGTCAGGGTTTTTTTTTTCCCTTTTGAGAAGATAGAGAAGATAACTGAAGTTAAATGCTTCATTTTCAGGAGTAAATGGTGCGTCCTTTGCACACCGACTGCAGGATTAGCCAGTTTCTTCATGACGATGCTCTGCTTATACGGAATCTTGAGAAGTGTCACATTTGATAATGCAAGCTGACTGCAGATTTTTTTAATCAACTGGCACACAGTACATTGAATTCCTTTTCATTCTCCATAATGAAGCAACTTGAACTGTTAACAAAACCTAGAGGTATATTCCTAACTGTGCTATTATATCAAATATTTAGGGAACGTCCCCAAATATAAGCAGACAGGACCCAGACCACAGTGGAAGGAGTTTCTGGGTTTGTAATATCTCCAGCTAAAGAAAGATTATACAGGCATCACACTGAGGGTCCAGATGCCAGCATAAGAAGAGTACTTGAAGTTTTTACGTGTGTACAATAAGAGCAAATCCCCATGAACAAAATATCAAACTGATGTAAATAAACAATTAGACCCCATCCTCCAAAGGCATTCATGCAGTCACCTGTCTTATTGATTTTAAATATGCATGCCTAGCTGTAATAAACTAAATTGAACATATGTCATTCGTTTTATCATAACTATAAGTGGAAAAACTTAGTATTCCCCAGATGTTCTTAGCAATAGCAGTAAGCAATTAATGATGACAGGACCAGAAAAATCCCCCAAATAACTTTATACGCAACTTGCAAAGCACTTAATATTCGCCCTATCATGTATTCTGTGAAAAGCAAATACATTAATACTTCTACACTGTGCTCCCTAAGGACTCAAAGTATTTAAGTTTTTATTTAATTACAGTGTGTAGCCAGCCAGTTATTACACGGAGTAAGGCAGTGAATAGAGTCACACTGTTTTATGAGTCCTCCGATAGCACTAAGCTCTAAGTGTTTAGACACTGGCAAATGCATAATGAGAAAGATGGAGATCCAGAGAAATAAAACCAGTAAGGACTACCAGTTTGGGGGAATATCATATGACCTATACTTTGCCCCCAGTAAATCTTCATAACAATCCAACGAATCAGCTCGCCAGGACTGCAGGACTGGCCAGTCCGAGCATGCATCTCTCTGTCACCTGTCACCGAGTCTGAATTAGTGGTGCCACATTTGTAGCTGCAACTTGGCTGTGAAGCTGGGGTAGAACAGTGTAGAAGCTGGCAGACACTAGGAAGCAGGATCTTCAAGCTCTGTCCGCAGTATTTGCCACTAGACGCAGGTGTGATTACCCCTAACAGTCGCTGGCCCAGAGGTAGAGGACAGAGTTCAACATCCTGTTTTGATAAACTTAGTAACTACTTTATAGGCACTATTTACTTTGGAGAGAAGACAGCAAACTAGAAACTGTCACAAAGACCCAATAACAGAGATGGCTAAGCAAATATGGGACATGAGATGTAGTAATATGAACGAATACAGAGCATTTCCACCTAATGTTACAAGGTCAGGGCCTTGCACTCTATCCCTGGTCTATATAACAGGCCAGTCTCCTTCAAATGTTACGGAACATCCAATGAATTGAATTCAACCAAATATGGCAGCTAAACCTGAAGCTAAGGTCCTAATGTAGTAAACATGTCCCTTAAATTCGAAATGTCATTCCTCCATGTTTCTATTCTCTGTGTTTAAAATATCTCGACATTTATTTGTGTGTGTGTGTGTGTGTGTGTGTGTGTGTGTGTGTGTGTGTGTGTGTGTGTGTCCATGTGTGCAGGAATTGGTCTCTCCTCCAACCATGTTGCTCCTGGGATTGAACTCTGGTCAATCAGGCTTGGTACCATCCGTTTGGCCCTCTTTTTGTCTTTATGTAACCTTAGAGAAACAGAATTTATTTGCCATGAAATTTACTCCTTCCCACAGATGTGCGTGCATGTGTGTGTGTGCATGTGCACGTGCTCTGATGCATATGTGAGAAGAACCACTCACACTATTTCATTTATTTTCTTCTGTCTTTCTCAAGCATGGTTGAATTCTCATAAATTAAACACACCTATGGTACAACTCAAAGCAACTAACCCAAGACCTTAGTCTATTGTTGTCTCTGACCCACACTTGGTGGCTTCGTAAAAAAGAAAATCACTCACTTTATACTAAATATAACGACACCCAACATGACATACACTGTTTTGAGAAATCTTTAAGTCTGATGAAGTACTATTAACTATGCAACATGGCAGTTACCTATACACTGTACAGTGATGGATGGCAGGTCTCTAGAACTTACTCATCTTGCATTCCCAAAATGTCACACCCACGGACAGCTGTTCTATCTGCTCCCATCCTGGTACAACTACCATTTGATTCTCTGTTTCCATTAGCTTGGCTATTTTAGAGTTTTCATATACTAGAAATTATGTAGGCACTGTTCTTCCAAGACTGGCTTATTTTGCTTAGCATAATCTCCTTCAAGTTTACCTGTACTATTGCAGGAAATAGATTTCCTTAGCTAAATTGCTTACTTTACTTTCAGTCAATAGTATCAAAAGTACAAACCAAGCTAACACCAGCAGAAGGAATGAAATAAAAGCAAAAATAGGAAATAAGAAGAAATTAACAAAAAGTGAGTTGAAAATTTAAATTAAGTACAATGTTTTTTAAAAGGATGAGCCCATTCAAGAAGAATTAGGCACCAACAAATTGAATGGCCAAAAAGAAATGAATTCTTCGAAACGTACAACCAGTCAAGATCATGAAGAAATCTGTAACTTGAACAGATCAGTAGTAAGGGAAGAAGCAGGAAGCAGTCATTACAATCTCAAAAGAAAATTCAGAACCAGATGCCTCACAGGTGAATTCCACCAACACACAGGAAACACCCTGTGCTGGATAATTACATGTCAGCTTGACACAAGCTCAAGTCATATGAGAGGAGGGAACCTCAATTTAGAAAATGTCTTTGTAAAATGGGGTGGTAGGTGAGCCTGTAGGGCATTTTCTTATTTACTGATTGATGGGAAGGGACAAGCCCATTGTGGGCGGGGCCATGGTGGTCCTGGTTCTAAAACTAAGCAGGATGAGCAAGCCATGTGGAACAAGCCAGCTGATGCCACCAATTTGTACTGATAGAGTATTGTATCAATCACAGAATCACCACATAAATACTTCATAACTAGAAATCTATAACAATGCAAAAATTGCTGTTGTTTTGAAACATAAGGCTCACTCTTGAAATTGGTCCTGGAAATGGGGTAAACAGCCTATTGAAAAATATTGAGTATCAACCATGTTCATAGCAGCCTTATTCATAATAGCCAGAACATGGAAACAGCCTAAGTGTCCCTCAGTAGAAGAGTGGATAAAGAAACTGTGGTACATATACACTATGGAATACTACTCAGCTATTAAAAACAAGGAATTCCCGAAATTTGTGGATAAATGGATTGAGCTAGAAATGATCATAATGAGTGAGTTAACCCAGAAGCAGAAAGAATCAAATGGTATATACTCACTTATATCTGCATACTAGCCCAAGGGGCATGTCCCACGAAAGCCTTCACTTACCAGGAAACTGGGACAGAGGGGAGGGCATCCTATTGGGACTCTAAATGAGAGACGCATGTGAGAACAGCAAAATAAAAGGATACAGAGGGTCCTAGAAATCTATAAGTAGAACAATATGATAGGCAGATTTGGGCCCAGGGGTCCTGCTCAAACTAAGGCACCAGCCAAGGACAATACAGGAGGTAAACTTTAAATCCCTTCCCAGATCTAGCCAATGGTCAGAATATTCTCCCCAGTTGAGTGGAGAGTGTGATATGACTTTCTCACGTACTCTGGTGCCTCACATTTGACCATGCCCCCTGGAGGGGGAGACCTGGTGGCACTCAGAGGAAGGACAGCAGGTTGCCAAGAAGAGACTTGATACCCTATGAGCATATACAGGGGGAGGAAATCCCCCTCAGGAACAGTCATAGGGGAGGGGAATAATGGGAAAATGGGGGGGGGGGGTAGGAATGGGAGGATACAAGGGATGGGATAAACATTGAGATGTAACAAGAATAAATTAATAATAAAAAAAAAAAGAAAAATATTGAGTATTATGGTCCTGGAAATGGGGTAAGCAGCCTATTCAAAAATATTGAGTATTATTTCACCATGTACAAAGGAACACTACATGTTCAAAAGAGGAACAGACTGGTTCAAGTTGAGAAAAACATTCTACACCCCCTTTGTCTACATGTCTTCCTCAAATCCAGCTAAGGTGCGGTTTACAGAACTGCTTCCCAGCAGATCTGGTGGCAAACATAAGCTTGCTTCTCTGTTGGGAGAGGCACAACTTTGGAACAACCCAACCTATTCACTGTAAAAAAAAAAAAAAAAAAAAAAAAAAAAAAAAAAAAAAAAAAATCACATTTCTTTAAAACTTGCAACTTCATTCCTAAAATTATCCAGACCTCAGTAAACCCTTTATATAACCAAGATGAATATTTTACTAAGTAGTTGATTTCCCTTTATCTTCATATTTTAAATAAAAATAAAGGCATGTGTAGGCTCCACGGGCATTGGAAATGTAGTGGTCAGGCATAGCAACCAGCAAAACATGCACCCCAGTATGTGCATCATTACTCTATAATAAAGCAAGTGCACGCATTACATAAAGCATAAAACTCATCTCAAAATGAAAACCATAGAAGACACAATAATGAGAAAACAAACCTGTACAAGTAGAAACTCTTAAAATTTCCTTCACATTTTCCCCATCGATCTCTTTGCCTGCTTTCCTTGATGTCTACAAAGCCTCACCCCACCCTTAACATACATCCTTCATCCTTTCTGGCCAAAGAACCAGAGGATGCTTTTAATTATTTAGAGAAGGAATTATTGGCTAGGTTTAATTTGCCCTAGTATATCTATGTCATGAATCAAATAAAACCAGGAGATACATTAAAATATACTAGCTTAAAACACAGCAATTATAGAACAATGGGACCTCATAAGGACAAAATGAAACTGCCTCAGACATGGGACCCAAACTGAACAGGTGCTACTTACAGCAGTGGTAGCTGAAGACATGGCAGCAAGTGTTTACCTGGGGCAGCTTAACTGAGCACTGCTGAGTGGATCTTGTTAGAAAATAAATGTTATTTATGTGCGCTCGTTGCAGCACACAGTGGTTTTACACTATGAGGCATTGCCTTCATTTACAAGGAGGAATTCGATAAGCCAGATCATTTCTATTTCCCAGCTTGGTAATAGTCCCCCAAAATGTCAGCCCTTAAGAGAATGATTAGTTCATTATATTGCCTTGGTGAACGAGAACAAACTCATACACAGGTTTGTTATGTGTCCTTCGGGCAAGAAAATATGAAGACTCCGTGTTACTTTTTGTTTTTGAATATATATTATCAGCCATTTAAAATGTGCTAGATCTATGGATGGGCTGACTGTGCAACTACTTTAATTAAATAAGGAAAGGATAAAAATTTAACCAGGAATACCAAAAAGAACCTATAAGGAATATCAGTGGGTTTTTTTCAAATTAAATACCCAGGTTAATTTCTAGTTTACAATTCTTATCTTTTAATGATAGATAGGTAGATAGATAGATAGATAGATAGATAGATAGATAGATAGACAGACAGACAGATAGACCGATAGGTGCTTTCCAGTCAGAATATTTTCCTTTGTGCCATCCTGAAATTTTAGTCTCCCCTTTGGCATGGGGCAGCTACAATGTGTATTTCATAACAAGCAAATATATTCTTGATTTTATTCCACAGGGCAGCAAGACAAGGGGACAACAATCCACCAAACTCCCTTTTTTGTGACAAAACAATGTGAACCAATCACCAGCTGCCTAATTCATATTCTAACCTAGAGTCGATCCTGGGCAAAGCTATAAAGTCAGCCAAATCCATCTGCTGTGTCCCCCCTCCTCCCCTTTCAAAGCCTTTTTTCCTCCTGGCGCCAAGTGCCCTCCTGCTCCGTCCAAGTGCCTGACAAAATTCAAAGCTCTGTTTTGAGAAAAAATGGCCCTCCCCAAAGGCACCCCCGAGGCCACCTTCATGCATAAGTGAGACGGTGCCCCACAGGGACACAAACAGGGAGCAGAGACCACATCTTCGCCAGGAGATGCCACCTGCATCTGTAGCCTGAAGCGCACACAGCTCTTTCTAAATCAGTATGGTGGAAATCAGTAGCCAACTGAAAAGTCAGCTTCAGACTGCCCAAGCTAAATGTCTGCTATCGTTGACTGTCCAAAAAAAAAAAAAAAGTTGGTACTTTTAGAATTCACATACTACTTGAATATATACAAAAAGATTTAGTAGACAAATGATGTTATCGTAAACCTACTTCCCCACCAAAATAAACCACACAGACTGTACTAAACTTTGTTACTTAAAATGTACAGAAACCAGCCTGAGGACTGCTTCTAAGTCATTGTCTGTAGTTTAAGGATCTATACTTATGTCATCCCAGAGTATTTTTCAGGAAGACTCTGACAGCCCCTCCCCTGACCACAAACGAGATTAACGCTGTTTCCACGTTTGCCTGACATATGATGGAACTCGGTTCAACATGAACTCTGTGGTTTGGGTTTCTGAGTTTCTCATTTGTTCTCAGTCTTCATAAACTTTAGGGTCTGTTGAGTAGTTCGTTCATGTTCCTTATGGTCAGTACTGCTCTTCCTGATTGGCCCTGCTCACTCAGCTGTCCTTCTTAACTTCTGTTGTCACCTTTGCTCTGACATTTTGCCATATTAGTATGGTCTCATCAGCTGCGTATGCATTCTGCTTACATGGTACGTCTTTTCCCATCCTTTCACTTATTTTTCTGTGTAAACTGTACCTCTAGTAACAGGATAGATTTGGGTCCTGGTTTTTAGATAATTTTTTAGACCATCAAATCTCTGCCCTTTTAATAGGAGTAGTTAATTTATTTATATTTAATGTGATTTTTTTTTAAATGCAGGTGGGTTTAAGTTCACCACCTTTTACTTGCCCTTTCAATGTATAGAGGTTTGGAAGCACTAATAACACTATGCATTTTATGATGTGTAGAATATAGACCTTAAAGTTGTGAAACAAGAACTGTGAACCATTAGGTACAACATGGTATAATTAAATATTTTAAGCCTGTATCTTATTATTGTTGTTTTCTTCTTTATACATATACATATATGCATATCAATAGCTATACATATTTGTATTATGTGGTGAACTTTAAATAGAGTGCATTTGTTTATTTAAAAATTTTATCTATGTAGTCTATAATCACATGATGAATTAACCGTATGAGCAAAAAGTTTGCTTGCTACCCAGGACCAAATTTTATATTTATTTACCTTTGTAGCATACTCGGTGATTTTTTTTTTTTTTTTTTTTGCCTCATCCTTCCCTTTTTCATCTTTCTTCTTCTCTCCTGCCTCCCTCTGCCACTGACACTGAACTTAGGACTTTCTTTTTGCTTGGCCAGCACCTACCACTGACCTACCGCCTCCCTCTGTTATTTCCTCACACAGGTCCAGATTTCAAGCTACCAATCATCTCCCTGCATCTGGAAATTGTCTCTTAAAATTGCCTGTGTTACAGATGTAATAATAATCAATTATTTTGGCTTTCACTTACCTAAAAGTATCTCTTAAATTCTCATGTTTGCAGACTGTTATTTTGGACATAAACTCTGCTTGCCCTGGTTTCTTCCTCCTTAGAGACATCATCGGAGTCTCCTGTCGGGCACTGTTTCTGACAAGGACGATACGGCCATTTTTACACACAGGCACTTCCTTCTAGATGTTTATGGGGAGAAGCTTTGCCGTTGGTGTCTAGACAACTGCAGTCTATCCACATGTGAATTTCCTTTGCTTGGTATCTGCTAAGCTTCTTATTTTGTAAAAGCTAATGATTTTTATAAAACTAAGAAAATGAAGGATCATTATTTTTTTTTAATTATGTCTAACTCTCAATCTCTTTTTATCACCTACCATTTTACCTTAGATAGCTGAAGACTTATGTCCTAAGGTTTGAAAATTAGATGATTTCCTGTTCTGTCCTCAAGTTCAATGGTCATTTCTTCTGTCATTTCAAGCACGCTAAAATCTCCCAGTGAAGCCTTCACTTCAGCTACTACAGGTGCCAGCTGTGCAACTTCCATCTACCTCCTTTTTATAGTTTCAATTCCTCAAGATTTTCTACATGTTAAAAATCACAAGACAGTGTTTTTATTTGATACTTGGAACACATTTTCTTTAGTTCTGTGTATATATTTACAATAGCTGCTATAATGTCTGCATTAGATTTGGCGCCTAGGCCTTCTCTACCTGGTTCCTATTAAGCGCTGAGACTTCTCCGCCGTGGGTTCATCACACCGTGTTTTGTTATCATTCTTGATTTTTTTTTTTTTTTGCATCATTCTTGATTTTTAAATGCAGAAATACGTTCTGTCTTACTTTCCTCTGAAGAGTGTTTGTTATTTTCTGCCTGCCAGGCAATTCAATTGCTGGCTAATCACCTCACCTCTGTAACATTTGTCTTTTTGTTTTTTAAGGACAGCCTTATGCAAAGCTACGAAAGTTTATAGGGCTGTGGAACATGGCCAGACTCAGCAGCCCAGCTACTATCCTGTTCTCTCTCTGAAAGACCTTCTAGGTCATGTCTTTTTTTCCCCAAGGCAAAACCTTTCTGGATTTGTTGGTATATAGGTTAGGCTTACAAATCATTTTGAGACACTGGGATTATCTCATAATCATAAGCCAATCAATCTCAGAACCTATATGACTGAGAAGACAATGAGAAAGGCAAGCACACTAGCAATCATCACAAGCACAAAGAACACAGCATTGCTTGGTTTTGAGAAGGAACTGGGTTTCTAGTGTGTAGTTTAGCCTTAGTCACTGGTGTAGCCATTCCTACCAGAGGCTTGAAATGCTACCCCCTATCTCAGAAATTTAGCATTCACTTTCCTATTATGAGGAATTAGACTAATGGCATGCGACACTAATTACACCATCACTTACACCTCTGACCCTGGGACATAAGTATATTTTAACAATACATTCTAAGTGGAAGCTGACTATATCTTGAAATATTGTTGTAACATTGACTATTGGTTAGTAACTCACAAGACAAAGATTTAATGTTATTACTCCAAAAAAGATGCTAGATATTAATCACAACTCAAGAAAACTTAAAACATCTTGTCAATGCTACAAAAAACAGATATAAACCCAAGACTTCCTAGCAGACCAAGTCTGGAAAGAATATACAAAAGACTTGAGAATTTTTTCCCAGGCATAGTCTGGAAATGTCAAAAAATTGCAACCAGTTAAAACTCAAAACCCTGAGTCTCTCTTCCATAATTGATGAACAGAAATCACTCTGGGACTTGCTAAATGAAATTTCCTTGGAGTAGAATGATTCCAAAGAGGTTCAAGAGACTTGGGGCATAATACATATTTTAAGTACATGTGAGAGACAAGCCCCAAGAGTCAACACGCTATCACATAAAAACCCTTTCCAGCACACAGTCTTGAGGCAACATTCAAAAGAAAACAACAAATGAGTTGGCACAGCGGCCATGCTGCTGATGGTGCGGGGTCGTACTTTGCCGTTTGAGTTTGCATCCTAAGGGACTGATGGCTCCAGTTTCTGCTCTTCACATTGCCTAGCAACTGACAAGCACTGGTACCTCCCCAGGATTAACTTACACAGAAAGATGAGAAGAAGTGCATTCCACCAAGCAAATCAAGTTAAGATAAATTGTTACGTTGATTTAAACTTCCAAATATATGTTTGTTTTACCTTCAAGCAAAAACATGCATGTGTGTGTGATTGTGTGTGATTGCATGTGTGTGTGTGTGTGTGCATATGTGTGTGTGACCACTATAGCAAGCTGTGAAGAGCTTTACATGAGGGAGAACTCACAGAGGATAAAGACAGAGAGTGTTAACTTAGGGATTTACTATGCTGCTGTAAGCGCTGAACACCAAGTATTTACAGTGCTGGTTTCCCTAATAACAGTTACTGCCACTCCCTCTCCAATGCTTTTATCAGATTGTATGGTTTTGTTCATCTTTGACTGTACATGGGAGTACAAAATGCTATCAAATATAAGTTATTACTATCATTAAGGTCTTACTACTTTTGTACTCTCTATTGACACTAGCAATCCTTCATATTATAATTACATGGAGTGTTAATAGGATAAGACCTGATGCATGGCTGGTTTTATTTCCACTGTGTGAATATGTGACCTACTAATCTTCATCTAGAATGTTCGACGACAAATGCTTTCAAATACATACTACATGATGCTAATGCTTTTTGAAAATTGACTCAAAATATGAAAAATAATTAAATCACACATTAGAACTCATGCTATAATTTTAGTTCAAACCTATTATTTCAGGCTTTAAATTAACTTACAAATTAGTTTTTTACACTTATTGTTGTCTAGGTGAATTATCTAACCAGGATAGCAACAACCCTCGGGTTCCTAAGTCCTGTAATCACTTTTCAGACTATTTGTTTTGACTTCTGCACTGCTTCAACTTGCTAACTCTGCCCCCCTTTGGAACTGATCTCTTCCCTTGCACTGGGAAGCCCATCCATCCAGTGTCCCCTCCCTTTCCCCTGCCTCTTCTCAGAGTCATCAGCAACCCATCTGCTGTCCCCTGGGCATCAGTAAGCCCAGGTTCGGTTTACTGTGCTTCTCATCTCCTTTTCCCCTGCAAGGTGATGTGACCTCATTGACTCTGAGGCTCCAAAAGCTCATCCCTAGGTACGCCTTAAGCCGCACACTTTCTGAGCTACTTCCTGTTGCATATTGGACACTTCCATATGAGGATCCTAAATGAATGGCTTGCTGTTATCCGTGATGTCTTCCCTGTCAGAATGAGGGTTGTACACTCAGGTCAGAAACCTAAGCATTATCTTTCAGCAGTCGTCTTCGCTGGAGCACATCGGATAACCTGTAAATCTGGTAACCCATCTAGTCTTCTGATCATCACCTTGGTTTAGCCTTGGACGTTTTGCCATGCATTATTACCTAGTCTTCTTCCTCCATTCATCATCTTCTCTATTCTAAGCTCCTTCTTTCCCTACACTCTGGGCCCAGAAGCATCATTATATCTGTACTTTGACTGTGTTACTTACCATTTAAGATGATCTCAAACCTCAGTTCCCACCCTATCATATGTGTCTTGTAAGTAAGATTTCTTCAATGTTGTATCTTTGCTGTCTACTTTGATAAGATTAAACACTTCTAGGTACATATCAATTGTGGGTGTTGGTCCCTTCTCTCAACTTCTAGGTACACATATCTCATACTTGTTCCTGAGAGGTGACATCCAGTAATATAAGAATCACTGTTCAAGTGGCTTCTACCCAAGATCCCCAGCTAAGGTGTTGACCAGAAGTGGGTGCAAGGAGCACCTCCCATGGCAGGCTTTGGCACACCCATACACCAAATGTCACGCCTTGCTTTAAAATGTTGGCTCTTTAGGTATTGTAATGTAAGGCTATTTATTTATAATCCCAACAGCTAGAAGGCCAAAGTATTTGTTTATCAGTTTGAGGACAGCCTGGGCTACACAACAAATCTATCTCAGCCCTACCCCCATCCCCCAAAGAAGAAAAAAGTCAGTCCCAACCCATATATCAAAATACAGTCATTCGTGCCCAGGATGGGGTGAGGTATTTAAATACTAGCATTCAATAAATGAATGGTATCAAGGTTGTCTTCCTGTCTTCAAGTAAGGTAAATTCCCAAGGTCTTTTTAAAAATATGTCAATTTTAGCCTCCCAACATAATCTATGTTTCTAACTGCAGATCAGTTCTAGTTTGATCTTCTATTTTTTATCTTTCCCAGGAAACAGACAAACGATCCAGGGTTTGTTTCATTTTAGTTCAATTTTCGGACACTTGATTTAAAACCCAGACAAAATGCAGGCTTTACTGACAAAATACACCTGAGGCTGAGATCTCAGTCTTCACTGGGATGCAGTTCGTGGTGTCTAGATAACCTGGAACTTCAGGCAGGTACCAAATGCCCCCACCCACATTCTCTTCAGAGGTGCGCATGGCTCTCTCGGGATTGTGAGATTTGGAGTGCCAAGTCCAGCACAGTTTCTAGCATATTTTATTGCCTGTGAAATGTGGGCTAAGTCATTCAAGTAATCCCAGCTTTAATGTCCACAGATATTTCCAAAGAGAAACTGTTTTATAGACTAAACACAATAGATAGGTACTTTAAAAACCCAGGTAAATACACACATCCATTATCCATCCCCAGTGGTATTGCTACTCTCCATTTCATTTATGTTTCCACACCAGGCAGGGCCAATGGTGTGGAGTTATTAAAGATGGGAGAGCATCTCTTAATTCTTTATGCCCTGATGTTTTCATCAAGTGTCATTAGAACTGTCTGCCATAGCGAAAGAACCCCCAGCCACAGCACTACTGTCTCCTGGAAGGATGGGGTACCATATGCAGTCTCCCAGTGCCCAGTGCCCACTTGTCTCATTCTGATTCTGGGAAGGGTCTGACCTGCCAAAGACCAACAACTATGCTTCCTGCAACATGTGAATTCATATGACAGGTGTCTCCCTCCCCAACACTGACCGCGTTGGCAGCAGCTTGAACAGATGGCCCAGCTGGCAACATGGGCATTTTCATCATTTTGCAGCTTCTCATAGCTGCTGGGACTGTGTGGGATAACTCACTGTTTTCTGATATTTTGATAACCTTGACTGCTGTCTTTCCCACAGGCCAATTTTACTTTGGATGTGTTTCTAATGTTCAGTAGTTGACCGCTGAGGGCACAGGTAGGAAAAACGAAACATTTCTATAAACTGAACTTCCCCACGTATAATGGCTCCATCCCAGCCGTTAATTCCCTTTCCCTTGAGCCACATTCCCCACCTACATATCACTGCAACAGTTAGAAAAAGATAGAGAACATAACGCTGCTCTGTAAGCACTTTTCACAAGCTAAGTCTAAATGCGAACCCCCCTACACCCACTGAGATAAAAAGCTACAGAAACGTGAGGACATTTTTTTCCTAATGGTAACTAAGGCCGAGACCATTAGTCTTCATATGTGTTTCTGATACATGATAGACAGCTGACTTAAAAAAAAAAAAAGTAGGTGACTTTAGCATCTGCCCCTCCCATTAGAAAGGTGGCTCAACACTTTCTGGTAGGAAAAGTTGCACATTTAGATGTAATTTGTGAGTGACTGTAAGACTTGCAAAAGGTTTAAACACAGACTAGACCTTTAGATGTGAACAGTAACGTGCACATTTGTAAAGCTACTCTTAGCTATGCTTTTATTTTTAGCTCATCTGTGATACAGATTAGAACTTACAAAACTAGGGCAACGGTAATTATGGGCCATATTTAACTTGTGTCCATTTCATTAGATAAAAGTCTGTTGCTCATCATAGTCATCATTAGCACCCCACACACAGTGGTCAAGTTCCACTGATGAGGACCTAACTTTAAGGCTCCGCCCCTCCCCATTCTAGCCACATGACCTGCGAAAGGGAACTAACTTCTTAGGCTCCCATTTATTCACCTGGGAATATAATTCATGGTGAGTATGCTTTGCTCGTTGTTTAGCAATTATTCTTAAGATTTACTATTTCTTTACTTATTTTGACATACGATTCCATGTGTCCCTGGTTGGCCTTACACTTACTGTTTATCCAAGAATGACCCTGAATTTCTAATCCTCCATCTTCCACTTCCCAAGAGATGAGATTACATGTTATAAGACTTGGCTTATATTTTTATTTGTAATACACAGTAGAGTATACAGTGTGGCATCCCAATACATGTATGAGATGTAATGATCATATCGGGGTAACTGACACGTCTAGCACTTCAGATATTCATTATTCCTTAGTATTCAGGCCATATGAACTCTGGTCCACTAGCTATTTTAACTTCTCCCCTATGAGCAGGTCAAACACTTCGCCTCAACATCCTACCAACTGTTCCCTTTCCTTTCTCTTCCAAGGCATCACTTCCTGTTGTGTTTCACCTAGCATCACTTAGTCCCTGCTTCTACTTATAATGGTCTTACCAGTGTCATTAGCCATCATTCCTCACAGCTGAACCCAATGGACCTGCTTTTCCCTATCTTCTCTCATCGCAATAAACTCTTAAAGCCTCTTAGTCTTGTACTGCTTAGAACCAGTTCCATACCTTTGACTGCTGTGGTAGCTCTCTCTCTGATCCTTCTCACTTCCTGTAAACTTTCCTTCTCAACATCCTTAGCTGTCTGTATCTTATTCAAAAGAGAAAGGGCTTTGGGTATTTTCTGGATCAGTAAACATGACCCTTTGTGGTCTGGTTCCTGCTTATTTCTATAAACATCATTTCTGCAATTAATCACGTGCTTCTATTCCCATAGTTCTATCTCCGTCCCTCTCTCCCTTGTCCCTGAGTGCCACTAATCTACCCCAAGTCCCTGGAATATACCACACTGTGCTTCATGTCTCAGTCTTCCATGGGGCACTCTTCTGTGTTCTCTTACCTCCTCCACATACTTGTCGTTCATACTTGTCCTTCAGAATTCAACCCAAGCATCTGCTCGGCTCCAGCTGCCCCAGCAGAGGCATCAGATTTATGAGTGAATAAGCCCTCTTGGATATTTCATCCTTAGCAAATGCCACCTACCCTAGAGGTAAGCTTTCTCATGAGTCCATGGCAAGTTACATACTCCTGGTCATGTAAATCACCAGCACTGTCTTAGGCAACCTCTCAGTGATTTGTTAGACAGCAACAATCCTCCTAAGCACACGGTGATGCACGAGATGTCGGACTTTGCAAAAGCAGAACCGTGCTTCTTAGAATATTGTAGTCAAAGCAACTCATTCCCTTGTTTGTGATGATCTCACAGAGGAACCCATGGGCCGACCAACTTCAAAGTCCATCAATTATACCTCTAAAGAAAACTTTTATTTTTATTTTAAGTAAATATTTTTCTATTAACCAAAACTAGAGAACCCCAAAACAGAATCAAGGGAAACATACATAAAAGAGCCTCTCTGTGGTCCATGCCCCAGAGGGCCTTCCAACCTACAACTTTACTTGTGATCTGTGACTGTGCCCCACTGCCTTGCCTCTCCATCCTGCCAATTGTTTTCTTTTAAATGTGTCCACTTCTACTACCCCTACTTGCACATTTGCAGAGAGCTGAGTCAAGCCCTGATAGTCACAGTCACAGTCACAGTGCCTCTGCTAACATCTCTGGTCATTCTACAAATCTCAGCGATCCTGACTCCTCCCTTTTTCTTCCCACTTTCCCCTCTTCTCTAACTGGTTCAGTGATTTTTTTTTTTTTTTCTGCACTCATTTCTTTAAACTGCTCCTGTCCTCATCTTAATTCTATTTCAGTACTCTCATCTCTGCCTTGTTATAACAGCCTCCTAAATGTCTTAGATTAAAATGCTGCTTTGGTTACATATCCGCATTACAAATGTGTTCTGCCCAAACCATTAGACTTCTTTGAATAAAAAACGCAATGCCATACTAAGCAGGCCTTTAAATAAAAAGGAAAGAATCAACAAGGACATTGTGTTACTAGGGGTGAGGGTAGATAGATGTTAAAATGAATCTTGGGAGTTGCCTAGATATTAGAGTGTGTGACTCGATGAATTTTATTCATGAGCAGGATCAAATAGGTGGAGATGATGACCACAATTAGGAAGCACTGTTACTTGTTTGTGTCACTCTTTTTTTTTTTTTTAAACACTGTTAGTTGTTCATTAGAAAAGACTCAATAATCTTGCTGTTACTGAGTCACTAAAGGTTATGGGAATGAGAAATATTGCAATTTTTAAAACACATTAGTCCCAGCACTCGGGAGGCAGAGGTGGGCGGATGGCTGTGAGTTCGAGGCCAGCCTGGTCTACAAAGTGAGTTCAGGATAGCCAAGGCTAACACAGAGAGACCCTGTCTCGAAAAACAAAAAACAAAACAAAACAATCCCCCCCCCAAAAAAACCAAAAAAATAAAACGAAACTAAACTAAAACACATTCAGAACTTCTGCGTGCATTTGAGGAAATTGTGGGATAAAACAAGGCTTGTTATCCAGATTCCCATGCTGAAAAGAAACAGGCACCTTAAGTGAAAAGAGGCGAAGGCAAGGAAGCAGGGACACGTCCAAACTGTTTCTGTGGGAGCCATGTGTTCAACCTTACTTAATGGCGGCGGGAGGGAACTCATTAGCCATATCAAGAGGAAATGAACAAACATTCAGGCCTGATAAGATTTCTCTGCTATTAGTCAAATTCTTGAAAGGATATCAACTACAGACAATCTTCGTCATGGGAAGTTTGAAAAGGGGACTTATCCATATGCAAAAAAAAAAAAAGCCTATCAAAGCCATTCATGATTCTGCGCTAAGAGCAGCTAACCCCAATTAGCCTTTTTCAATTGAGGATTATCTTTCATGTATGAATTAATGCACATCTTGATTATGAGCTACGGTGACTTATTTGTTTTGTGGTAACATGAAAGTCATTTTGATATTCAGACCAGGAAAAGTAATTCTAATTAAGCAAATCCCGTAATGTTACAATCTTATCTAGGAAACAGCTATAACTGTTTGTGCACCAACAATTGTGGTAACAATTAAGGTCACCAGAGACTTACCGGTCCCTAATGAAACATCATAATTTTTCAGGCTCTGTAAGGATGTGTGTGTGCTGCTGATAATTCTACACCCACAATGTATCTGTCTTCATATGAGGTGCTATCGAGAACATAATTGTAGGCAGCTGGCACCTTTGAACTTGTTTGCTAACAATCTACAGAAAATATAAAGTGGACGGGGGTGGGAATTAAGTACGAGAACCAATAAATTCATGAAGCAGAATACAAATAAAATATCCAAATAAAAGCAAAACATCCCAAAGAAAATATAAGGACCAAACTTCATTCAAATGTTTCCATCCAGAGGAAGATGAGGAGTCCTCAGCAATAGCCTCTGGAGGTAGGCATGTTCTGGGTCAAACTTGGCAAGTTGGTTGTCAAAGGGAAAGCAAGCCACCAACACAAGGCACCTGCTCAAGAGCTGGAGTGGAAGCAGAAGACATTCAGAATCCAGTTCCTTTTCACCCTCAGCGTTTGGCACTCCACAGCCTAGAAGAAGGGATTCGGTGAACATCCTGCAATGAGCTATCCAACAGAGGCAGCCTGCCGAGACAGCCCAGCTGTGCTATGGTTTGAATATGGCTGGTCACCACCAAAACTCACATCAAGATCCCGTTTCCAATGTCAGAGCTGAGCTGTGATGAAGTCATGGAGAGGAAGCGGGCTCCCTTTCCTGCTGGACTTGGTTGGTTACTGGGGGAGGACTGTGGGATCCTGGGGTGCTAACATGCTCTCTCAAAATCAGCATGAAGTAAGAGGGCAAGATGAAAGAAACAGCCAAGTGAAAATTGTTTCTTTTACAGTCGGCTACACCTGATAACTCTCCCCTGTCCTCAGCCCTCTCTTATTATGTGCTCACAGCTCTTCAGCTTTCTGCTGTGGTACTGAAGTAGCATGAGACCCTTGCCAAAATTAAAAAGTTGTCAGTGACTTCCCTTGGGCTTCCCAGCTTCTAAACTATGAGCTAAAAAACAAACAAACAAACAAACAAACAAACCTCTTTCCTCCTTTAACCCCCAAGTTGGGAAGTCAAAACAGACTGAGACAACCTAAACTGTACAGAAAGCAGCCTCTCCTGGTGAAATATTTTATGCCAAACTAAAAGAAGACATACAGAAGAGAAATGTACATAGTGAACATCCTAGATGCTATGAGGAGACCAGGCCTCCTGTGCAACAAAAATTGAAAAGGCAAATGAATGGAGGGTGTGGCATGATCAGCCTTTGTGGTCCACTCCAGCTGGACAGATGGGATGGGCAGAGGGATGGAAAACTAAGAGCTGGATGTTGTCTGAATATGAGACTTCTGTGGTCAGACATGAGATCAACACAGTCTAGACAAGGACGTTCAAGGAGTGTCCCTCCGGAGGAGGCAGTCTATGCTTGCTCTAATTAGAATGTGTTGCCATACCTTTGGTGCAAAGGGAGATGGGTAGCTAGGTTTACTGGCGAGCAAGCACTAGAGCTATGAAAGTTCTCCCAGCTCCTCACCTCTGACATCCCCAGCAACATTCTGGGAAACCTGTGTTGACCCTTCATTACACTTGGGCATAAAAGTAGAAATGTAAGTAGAAGTTGCCAGCCCAGTACCTTCTAGGGAAAATTTGGTAAGATGTGCATCAACTATGCTTTCATGTACTAAAAGTCACTAGGAAACAGTTTCTAGCAATGAACTGCTGAAATGTTCAACCCTTCTCCTGCTCCATGGGGTTCCCTACTGAACCCAGACAATCACGGCATCAAGATACTTCCCCCAAAACTATATAAACTGGTCCATAAATCAGAACGCCCCTCTGCCAGGTCACGTAGGAGTACACATGCAGCTGAGGAGATGGCACAGTTGGTAAAGCCCTTGCTTGTTATACAAGAACGAGAACCCAAGTCTGGATTCCCCAGAGCCCATGTAAAAAGCCCATGTGTGGTTTGTGGGGTAATGCCTGTGGTAGAGAAGAAAAAGCAGAGGACTATCTGGTGTAACTGGCTAGCTAACCTTGCCAAACCTTCAAGCTCCAGGTCCAGTGAGAGATCCTGGTTCAAAAACAAAACAAAATATAGCAGGGTCAATAGATGGTTGCTGCCAAACCCGACAACTACAGGTCAACCCCTGGGACCCACATGGTGAACGGGAAGAACTGGCTCCTGTAAGCTGTCCTCTGACCTCAGTGTATGTACCATGGCAGGCATACACACACAAATAAATAAATAAATGTAAGATATGTCTTTAAAATACAATGGAGAACAACTGAAAATTCTCAATGTCACTCTCTACACTCACATGTGTGTACACACACATACAATATGTAAACACACATATAACATACAAAGAAATACATACTGAACTGAACACACACTTACATACATACCACACATATCACACACACACACACACACACACACACACACACACAGAGAGAGAGAGAGAGAGAGAGAGAGAGGTATATGGATGGTAGACAGCTACCAAGGGGGTTATAAGGCCCCCCAGACATTTTCATCAGCCTCTTCCATTGATAGGGGCTTACAACAAGAAGCTGATACTGGCTCCAGAAAACCCCTAAAACTGAAACAAAACTGCCTTAGCTTTTAGAGTTCCTTGATGGCCATATCCTTACAAAACCATTTGGCTTTGCTTAATTCCATACATGTACTTAACACATTTTCTAAAGAGCATTTATTTAACATCTTGATAAGTAGGTGGCTTCAAAATGTAGTTAATTTTTTGAAAATTACCTACCAGCCTAAAATCTGTAGAGCCACTATGCTCAGGAATGGTGAAGTCCTATGACCCCATAGCTAAGAAATCCATGAAGTCTCCTAACAAAAAGTCCTGCACAAAAGCCCAGGGCTGGGTGGGTAGCACAGGACCTGATTCCAGCAGCACTCACCACAAGGCTTTGCTCTTCAGCCTCTGTAACTTGTCCTACTGACCCCCCCCCCATCCTCATCCTGGACCTCTCAGATCCTGGGAGTACCCTGACATCCCCATTTGGCCTGCTGGCCATAGACCTTTAACCCATGACCCTAGCATACCAAGTTCAGCAGAGTTACAGCCTCTTCTTCTGACATCTTATCACCCAGCTATTTCCAACGAGAGAGAAAAGTCAGAATTTGAAGCAGCCAATTATACAAATTCCTATTTATCCTGGGTGATAAGTAAGGACACAAAGCAGTTCACATCATCTCTAAACTGTTCTAAGCCCCTGATCCCACAGTGCTTTAGAAGGCAAAGACAATCTTTATCTGAGGTCAGACAAGCAAAACTCTGATCCAACCTCTTCAGGAGGAGATCAGCTTGGCCAGCCACTCCTGAGGTACACGGGAATTCTCATAGCAAGAGAGCAATGGACTCCACCCGCAAGAGCACTAGCAGAAGACAGGGGCTCCGCCACCCTTGTCTGAGCAGAATACAGAATGTGAGAGATGAAGTACAAGGTTCCCAGGAAGTGCAAACAGCTCTGTGAATGTGAGGAAAGGCTGGCACAGGACTGGAGACGGCCTTCTCGTGTCTGTCACTGGTAACAACCTGGCATGGGTGGAGGCAGAAAATGCTCTCAAGACTTAAGCATTATTCTTTCCATGAAGCAGGGAAGGAGAGAGGGGTGGTGAGCTACAAACGAGGATGGCAAAGATTCCGACTAATGGCAGGCTTCCTGTCACCAATTAGAGGTGCACAGAGAAATAGTCTGTTCTTACACGCAGCACGGGCAAAGCCTTGGCTGCAGGCATCACTGCAAACACCCCCTCCCCCCGCCCAGTCTCCTCCAAGCAGGCAGCAAAATACAGTCTGTGCTATCTAAACATGGGGCAGCCCAATAGTAAGTTAAACCAGAGCCTCTACATAGACTCTCTGGGTTCCTGCTAAACAGCTGCTGCAAATGCATTTTTATTTTCCTTCAGTTCTGTGACCTTTTGTTAGTACCATCTTCTGCTGCTCAGGCACCTTAGGTCTCTGAGGGATTACAGTACACCTGTGTCTTCGCTGTACTCAAGCACCAAGAGTGGCTTTAGATTTATGTTTCACTCTATGCACTGCATGGGTGAATGTGTGCCACATGCACGCCTGGTGTCTGCAGAAGTCAGGAGGGGACTCAGGGTCCCCTGAAAATGGAGCCACCACATGGGTGCTGGGAATTGAACCAGGGTCCTCTGCAAGGGCAAATGGTGCTCACAACCACGGAGCCGTCTCTCCAGCTCTGATAAATATGTTAAGTGCTTTATTTAGTTGAGCGAGATGGCCATTTTTCACTGTATTTCTAGTACAATGCATCTATCACACAGAAAACGGCTGCCCTACATCATGCTATGCTGTCACCAAGGCCCTTGTCACATCTGAGAAACCAAGGTCTATATTTTGAGAGCAGAGCAATAGGAAACACACGCGCCTCTCCTGTCCCATTGTTTTTGAGTCAAAAAGTGGAGAGTGGCAAATTGCCGGTGGAATTCCTTCAAAGTCAATTTGCTTGAGAAGACCCTAAGAGCTGATATCTAACTGAAACATTTGGCCATTACATGTGAGCTGGAACAGACACCCTGTCTTGTATGGAACAACACTGTGTTCCATTCAGACACTGTATATATAGCTTACATTAAGTGGGGTTGTGTACATGCTGCTGTTTGTAAATCACAGCGTATCACACAGCTGTGCTAGTGAGGATGCAGTCCATGTCTCTTACTGAGCTGACTGTGGTAGTTCATGTTCCTTGGAGGCACAAGATTACTCTCTAGTGGGTACAAAGGACACCACACTGGCTCAGCCAACTCCTGCCGCAGCTAAGTATGCTCCTCACTTAGATGATAGCTCCTTTTGCTGCCTCTTCCTCAACTCCTTATCCACACTTCCGAGGATTTCTCCACCTGGAGTTTTGTTTTTTTTTTTTTTTTTAATTAATTTATTCTTGTTACATCTCAATGTTTATCCCATCCCTTGTATCCTTCCATTCCTCCCCCCCCCCCATTTTCCCATTATTCCCCTCCCCTATGACTGTTCCTGAGGGGGATTACGTCCCCCTATATATTCTCATAGGGTATCAAGTCTCTTCTTGGCTACTTGCTGTCCTTCCTCTGAGTGCCACCAGGTCTCCCCCTCCAGGGGACATGGTCAAATGTGAGGCACCAGAGTACGTGAGAAAGTCGTATCACACTCTCCACTCAACTGTGGAGAATATTCTGACCATTGGCTAGATCTGGGAAGGGGTTTAAAGTTTACCTCCTGTATTGTCCTTGGCTGGTGCCTTAGTTTGAGCGGGACCCCTGGGCCCAAATCTGCCTATCATATTGTTCTACTTGTAGATTTCTAGGACCCTCTGGATCCTTTTATTTTGCTGTTCTCCCATGCGTCTCTCATTTAGAGTCCCAATAGGATGCCTTCCCCTCTGTGTTTTATGCCTGGAAACTCCTCCATCTCAGCTCTGACCACATGCTCCTAGTCTTTGAGTCCCTGCTAGCTGCCCTACCTTACTGATTATCAGATATTCAACAAATGTCTGGCTTCCCGTATGGTCACACTGAATCCTTGGATTCCTTTCCCTAAGGGGAGGCCTGTGCTGATAACTGGGAAGACCACAAAGGAGACACTACCTCACATGCAATGCATGATGCCCATAAATGCTTTCTCTCGACCTGTGCACCCTTAACAGGTGGTATTTCCCCATTTTTAAAATCTGGGTCACTAGATTCAATTTCCAGATGTGCATAAGGGCAACTGTAGAGTAATTTTAATCTAGCAACGTGACTGCTCTGGCCTTTTAGATCTACATGATTTGGCTGGAACGCAGACATACTCTGGATTACACTTTCTGGCTAGAATATAGACATATTCCCAGTGCACACATTTAATCCCAAACAATGAAAGTAAGATTAGTTTATAGAAGGAAGTGGCCATGTTTCAAGGTGATATCTAATTGAGGGACAGACAAAGTGAGGAATCAGAGAAAGATTTTGCAGAATGAGCCAGAGATAGGATGCACCCAACTCTCATGAGAACAGGACAGGAGAAAGAGGATACATAAGAGGAGCTCAGGGAGAGAGAGAAGAGTTTCTTTTTTTAATATTTAAAGTTTTATAATTTATTCACATTACATCCCGATTGTTACCCCCTCACTCATATTCTCCCCCCTTTTTCACCCTCCCCCTGCTCTCCCTCACACCCCCAAGATGGCTCAGCCAATAAAGGCTAGGCTCACAAACAAACATATAAGAGAGAAGATTTTTTTAACCTAGTTTTTTTTTTAACCAGTAAAGTTTGACAGAGACAGGTTGCAGAGAACAAGCTAGACATAGGCAAAGAAGACAAACCAAGGCAGAGAATGAGAATGAACCAGAATATTAAAACATATTGCCAGAATTGGTTTGAATCCAGGCAGAGCAATTCAGTCAGAAACCAAGAGAGGTCAGTTTGAATCAGTCAGCTTGGAGAGGAGTTTTGCCCCAAACAGCTGAGTTGAACCAGCCAATGAGAGTTCACAAAGAGCTGGAAAGGCTTGGGAGTGGCTCTCATCTCATCCCCTCTTCTGAGGAAATAAAAACAACATTTATAGGCAACAGAGCTGGGTGTTTTTTGAGACTTTAAAATTATATGTTATTTAAATATATATGTATGTATACATATGTTCTTGAATTTTAAAATATGGAATTCACAATATATCCCAAAAAGAAAAATTATGACTAAGGAGATAAAGCCTTATTCCATGATTTAAAATATTCTTCTAAATACTCTGATATACTTTAAAATTTTTATTATTTTTTAATGTTTTTAATTGAAGTAGACTTATGTCACTCCCTTTTTTTTTTCATTCCTTCATTTGCTCCAAGTCACCCTTCCCCAGACCCTTCCCCACACTCCCACTGTTGATACCCTCCTTTTATTTGATTGCATCTGTTACAAATGCTACATATGGCTACATAAGGACTCTGCCAAACTCCCCTCTTTACCTTCCTTGTGACTAGAACATCTCTTATACCCACCCCTCCTTGCTGACCAGTGTCTCCTTCCATCCTTAGCTCAGACTCTGGGGAGAAAGGTCTGTACACTCAACTCATAAATAATCTATTTTTCTATATGCATCACATATTTCCATTATTCATAAGGAAATTTAATATTAGGACTTTTTATATTTCTGGAACCAAACAGAGTTTTAAAATTTTGTGTTAGATTACATATTACTTTTAAAAAATTCATTTCAAGGACCTAGCAAGATGGCTCAACGGGAAGGCATTTGCTACCAATCAAGTCTGATGACCTGAGTTTAATCTTGATACCTTGTAGAAAGAGGGAAGCAACATCCACAAATTTCCTTCACCTCTACACAAATTTCACGGTATATAGGCATGTGTGCATGTGCATGTGTGCACACACACAACCACAAATAATAAGAAGTAATAAATGCAATACACCTGTTCAAATGGCTTCAATCCAGAGCTATTTGGGACTAATTCAGTCCCAACATTTGGGAGGGTAAGACGAAATATCTCTAAGATGTCTCTGAGCTCAAGGTCAGCATGGGTAGAGAGTGAGACTCTGTTTCAAATAAAATAAGGTGTTAAATCCCCCAGATTTTCATAATTCACTTTGCTTGACTTCTTTTCATGCCCAGTCATCATCATCAGTGTTGCCATCATCATCAGTGTTGCCATCATCATCATCATCATCGTTATTGTCATCATCATCATGTGGTGTCTAGTTTAAAATTAAAATTATTGCATCTTCCATGGTACTGCCATATTTAGACGCACAGGATCATGGGAAAGAGTGCATTTTGGAGTAGCCTTGTCACCAGTCATTAACCTGTATTTAGAAAGGTAACAAGAAAGAGAGGCTTACCCAAAGGCGTCTTCAGGTCTGAGGCCAACAAAAAGAATTTTGGAAGAGACAGTTGGGGACAAGTTTCTGTGACTGGTCGTGTAAGGGGGGGGGGGGCTTCAAGACAGGCCAAGAGAGACTCAGTGTATAACCTATTCATGGGCAAAGAGAGCATAAAAACACTGCCATGGGAGCAGAGGAAGAAAGCAGGAGTCTCCTTCCTATTCCCCTAAGCTGAGGGCAAAGGCGGCCCTTCCCCAAGGGAAGACGGAACACGGGATGCAACACGCAGCTGGCAAGAGCCTGCTGTGTGATCCAGAAAAGATCCAGATTGCTTAAGGTGAGATCGGGGGTTTGAATTCCAGGGCTCTGAGCACCCAGCCTGAGGCTTTTCTCCCTTCCGTTGTCCATCTCCAGCCCTTCCTGCAGGCCTTCTTCACACAGTTCTCCCTCACGGCACAGGATCAGTTAGTGAGTGCACAGCTGTACTGGGACGTGGAGATGCAAGTGTGCTTCAGTCCTGCCTGTGTTGTGGCCAAACAAATTACTACATGGCTTTGTTCTCGAGGAAGGCGAAATCTTACATGACTGAGAACTAGTTACAGAGATCTCTGAACATGAATGCATACCAATGTGTGCAAATACTCCATGTTGCACGGACCTGCTGAAGTGAGGGCGCTGGATGCCACTGTGCAAAGCAGAGAATATCCCTACGATTTTGCAGCCAAGAGCCACTAATACAAAAACTCACATAAGCCAACAAGTTCACTGAGCAATGCCGGACATGTCTAAGCAGCAATAACAGAATAGCACACTGTCCTCTAAAACCAGGAATGAGGAGGGAAGGGTGCGTAATGAATCGGTGAGTTGGTTGAGTAATCCCCAACATCAATCCGAGGAGTAAACTAATAACATGAAGGGAAGCCATGACATGGCAGATTCTCCTTCCTTAGTCCTTTGAAGAAACTATATGGCAGGGCTGGTAAGGCGGCTAAGCCTGACAACATGAGCTGGGCCCCCCTGAACCCACCCGGTAGAAGGAAAGAACCAAGTTTCTATAAATTGTCCCCTGACCTCCACACTTTTTCATTCTAACTTAGAAAAAACTGCCCTTAGATATAGTTAAGGACTGACTATAAAATAATACCTTATGATTTGCTAATGCCAGTACTTCCATAATCCTTCCGTAACACCCCATGGGTTAAATGTGTGTACAATTGTCCAAGTGTTCCAGCTATAAAATTTTCCTCATGCATGTCCCCTTATTTCAAATAATCTGATAGACATGTGCATTTCCAACCAAATTTGCCAAGTATTCCACCTTGTCTCTCCTTAGTGACTCAGCATTTTATTATTCAAAAGGCTTCTGTAAACTATCCTTCACTGTAGTATATATTTTGCACAAATAATATAGAAACTATTGAAATTTAGGTCTTTGCCAAGCAACTAGAAGACTTGCTAACCAAATGCAACTTTTAAAACTCTCCCATGTCCAAACAGTGTATACTAAGTCAAATTCATTCACTAGCATAAACAGAAAGTTAAAACAATTTTATTAAAGGCGTAAAGGTTTGCTACTTCAGTTACAATATTAACTTTTAAAAATGTCTTGTATGGGGCATGGCGGTACAAACTTGTTCTTCCAGCATTTGGCAGGTGCCAGTAAGAGGATAGCAGCTTACGGAGGGCTCGGCTTCACAGCAAGCTTGAGACTAGCCTGGGCTACAAGGATCTCTGTCTGTCTGTCTGTCTCTCTCTTACACACACACACACACACACACACACACACACACACACAGGCTTATTTTATGTTTTCAAATACTTTTAAACATCTTAGCAAAGCTTGCCCTCCTGAATTAACAAAAGCAAAGCAAGCTAGCAGTCACGTTTTCACATTCTCCTTTGTGGCTCTTTAACTGTCCACTTAATGCAGTCATGCCTGATTCTAGTAAACAGGAAAATGCAGAGGTCATGGCCCAATTTCATGAAAAATCAGGATCAAGAGAAAAGCAAACTAATGAAGCTACAGATCTCATGTGTAAACAGTAGCACAGTGACCAGCAGTTGGCGTCTGAAGGACACAGAAACAAGTAAGCACTGTCCCTTTAATGCAGTGACCATGACCTTAACCATAGGAAGGCTAAGCCAAAACCACCAAGGCTTGCCCCACCCATGCTCTGCTCTGGCTCAACTGCATCATCCTTACAAAGTGTGCACATTAATATACTTATGTGACAGAAGACCTCATCTGTGAACCTTCCGACCTGGATCAGCTTGGCACCGGCTCACCCGTTAATTAGCTAGCGGAGTCTTCTAGATATGACTACTGCATGGATGTTTTAGCTTCTTGTTAATCAGTGATTATGCACTGGCAAGCAAAACAGTTCTCCTCTCCAATTACAGACAGCAGAACGCTGTGATTCTTCAGACTTGGCTAATTAGCATTAGATGGTTGTACATCTTCTGGGATTGAATAATCCTTATTCAAATATACATAGTGGTTGTTGACTTGTAATGGTGAGGGGAGAGGCAGCAGCAGTTCAACGGGTATTAAATAAAGCACAGGGCAAATGGGGGCCCATTAAAATCTCCCCAACCGCTCTAATGAGAACACCAAGGGTCATCTCTGCCTAGTTTTCCATCTGTTTGGCTTCGGGCATTCAGCTCTGGTGAGAAGCAAGTGTCCTGAAGGCCATTTGGCTCACCACAGAGCCAGTCCTGGGGTCTGAAGCAATTTCAGTCTACAAAGTGGCACTGAAGTTAGAAGCTTACACATGCGTGGTGATTAAAAACAAAACAAAACAACAACAACAAAAACAACAAAACCCTTCTAAATGTAAACATCTAATGCCATAGAATGGAAACGGTTGTATATTTTTATAAAGACAAGAACGCTTAAAAGGAAACCTATAGTACTGCGTGTGAGCCCCAGTCCCTCGTTTTTACCCAAAGGTTGTGATAATTACATTTAACTACGCTTCAACAGTTAGACCGCCTCATCCAGGGCACACGTTACCAATGGAAATGATTTACATTGGCACAGGCAATCGCCTCGTTGACAGGATGCACACAGAGAAACAACTCTGAAAGAAACCGGTCGGTTAGAATCTATAAAATATTAAGACTTCTACAAATCTTAAGATACTGTTGAGACAAAGGAATAGGCAAGTGGGAATGGGAAACTACACTGCCAAACTAAGTGCATGCTGCACCAGTCGCCAGGTGTTCTGGCTTGATTTCTGTTGCTGTGATAAACACCCAACAAAATACAATTTATGGGGTTACAGACCTAAATCCAGGGAAGCTAGGGCAGTGAAGGACAGGAAGAGGAAGAAGAAGCCCTGGAACACAAGGATTGCTGGCTCACCTTCAGCTGATGCTCAGCCCAGGCCCATCTGCTAGAGATGGCGCCGCACACGGTGGCCTGGGTCTTCCTACACCAATTAAGAAACTGCCTCCCAGACAAGACTGTAGGGCAATCTGGTTGAGGCAATTCTTCAGCTGAAATTCCCTCTTCCCAAGTGACTTTAGGTTTGTGTCATATTTGACAGCTAAAACCAAGTGGGACATCAAGGAATATTAAAAAAGTACTGTAACTCAATAGTTGAAAAAACTAATTTTTAAAAGTAGAACCAAGTGGCAATCACGGATGAATGAGTTAAAAAAAATGGAGTTTTATGAAGCCATAAAGCAGAATTTAAACTGTGTCCCAACTATATCATTTGCAGAAAGATGGATGAATTTGGACATCACCATTTTAATACAATAGACTCAAAGAAAAGCATCATGTCTTATCTCCTACATGGGAATCTAAAGGTTTTAAAAATATGAAAGTAGAGGGAGACTACTTGGGAAGAGGAAATGGACTAGCACAAGAGGGTAAGGGGCAAATATGAACAGATTATGCTATAACTATGCATAGAAATGCCCAATGAAGTCCATTATGTTTCACGAAAAGAAGAGATCAGACACCTGTGTGAAGAGAATCGTCTGGGTAGGGTGCACAGGCTAGACTGGCAGCAGAGCATGCTGAGAGGAAGGAAGCTGGGGAAATGCTGTTCAAAGCATTTCCTGCTGAAGTGGACATGTGACAGAAGTTGCCAAGAAGCAGCTGAAGAGGTGCTCAACCTCTTTGGCCAGTTGGAAAATGCAAATTAAAACCTCAGTGAGTGTTGTAGAGCAAAACACTGGTTACCTTCATCAGAGCAACTCTGCCTGCTTGCAAGAGCCCAAGGAGATCCCACCTGCTGGCTGTTGACTTTCCCTCAGACAGGGAGCGGATGGAGAGAGTCCTCAGATGCTCATAGCCTGATCCTCAAGCCATTTGTTGGCAATTCCCCTCGGACTGCAGGTAGCCTCGAGCGGTGCCAGTGCACAGGTCAGGGAGGAAACCATCAGTATGTGAGAATGAAGAATGCACCACCCATGCTGGGAGAAGAACTTCTGGTGAGGTTGCTTTAGGGTCTCTCATGATCCTGAAAGTAGCCCCTTACCCACATTCTGTAAGGAAGTCCAAAAAGCTCACTGGTTCGCCAGGGTAGGCTTCTCAGGATTGTGGGTTTGTCACTGTGGCCTTGTATTGAGAAGGCAGACATCAGTCTGCCAGGAAAGGAATTCTCCCAACAATGAGATGCCAAAACGTGTCCACAAAAGTGACCAAGTTAAAACACAATGCAGAGCAAGCACAATTCTGACATGATGTGAGTGGGTATAGACAGACACGGCTACAAGAGTAAAAGTCTGATGGTTTCTTAGAAAGCAAGCTCTAGCAATGCCCACTGAGTCTTCAGTAAAGTTGAACCCAATATCCACCCCACACTTGAAGAAGGTTTCTGGTAGCTGTATGGATAACAACCAAAAACTAGAGCAATCTAGGTATCCAAGAGTATGAAAACAAAAAAATCAATCCAGCAACAAAATGGTACAAACTACTGCTACACGCAACATGGACAGATCTCAAAAGCAAATGGCTAAGAACTGTGCATATAAAAGTACTAATGTACTTAATCCAGAATATACTATAGATTAAAATCAAGCCAGCATCTGTCTCTGGGAAGAGATGGGAACCAATGGGAGAGGGGCATGAGAGACCTTCTGGGATTATGGTAATACATGTTTTGACAGGAATTTACACCATCCTTTTGTCTACACAGCACATGTGATATCCATCAGGTGTGTGCACAGCACTGCATATACACCCCACAGCATGTTTGCTTACTGTACATTTCTTTGATTGTGATATGTAATTCTTTTCATAACAAAATGTCAGAAATGTAAAGTGACATGGCTTCAATCAAAACTCACTACCTTAAATCAGTTAGAGAGAGAGAGAGAGAGAGAGAGAGAGAGAGAGAAATGGCTTATCAGTTAAGAGCACCAGAGTCTCTTTCTGAGGACCCAGGTTCAATTCCCAACACCCACACAGTGGCTCACAACCTTCTGTAGCTCTAAATCTGGGATATCGAGTGATCTCTTCTGGCTCCCACGGTCACTGGGCACTAACGTAGTGCACAGACACACATGCGAGCCAAGCACCCATGTCCATAAAAATAAATAAACAAAAATTAAGAATGTCAGCTTCTTAGATGAGTACTCACACATAAGCATAGGGTATACCCTCACCCCCGCAAAAAAGCATTTATTTTCCCCATTCACTTGGTGTCCTCAGCCTTGTGCACAGGGGAGGGGTCCCAAGCCCTTTGTGTTCACTTTATGCCCAAGTGGTCTGAGAGGCTATTTTTGTTTCTGTGGCTCATACTCCAAATCTGTTTATTTAATTTAAAGTTTTCACTCGCTCCTAACATAACTTCAGAGAACTAGTGGAAAATGCCTAGCCCTAAGAGTTGTTTGCATACAGACTCACAGGATGTCCCAGACTCACTTGATGAAAGGAAGTAACTAACACATATACACATCTGCAAAACATGTACACACAAAAGAAGTGCTGATTTTAAAGTACAGTGGAAAAGGAACCTGTTAAATATTGCAAAGTAAATATCATGAGGTCTGAAATCTTTTACTCCAGCCGTTCACAACCTGTGTGGTGCCACCCTCACAGGGGTCACATATAGGACACCCTGAGTGTCAGATACTTATAATACAATTCATAGCATCAGCAAAACTACAGTTATGAAATAGTAATGAAAATGATTTTATGGTTGTGGGTGGGGGGGTTCGCCACAGCATGAGGAACTGTATTAAAGGGTCGAAGCATTAGGAAGGCTGAGAACCGCTGATTTAGACTCCATGAGTCTGTGCGTGTTCTTCTTGCTCACTTTTAAAGTCAGGATTCCAAGTGTGGCTTAAGGAAAACAGGGCGAAACAATCACAGAGCCCAGTGAGAACACTTGTGTTTAAAGAACACTCGGCTGGCTTTTCAACCTATTACCTAGTCCTTCTATTTACTACTAAACCTGCAAGAGCACTCCGCCAGCCGGCTCATCCTCACCGGACCGACCGCTTTAGACAAGTGGATTAAACAATGTTTAACTATTCGTGGAAAACCAACAATACGCAGGTCTAGCCAGTTCTGGCCATCCCAGACAGCAGGCTTTCTCCAGCTCTTTGGTGGGTGAGTGCAGAGAAGACTTGGCAAGTGTTTGTTGAAGCAGAGTGAGCTCCCATACTCCTCTGTGTTTTCCTGAATCAGAGTTTTGTATCTCCATGGGGTACAATGTAACCAGACACATGCATTCGGTGTCCAACAATCAAACCAACAGCACTACTATTCCCAGGCTTTCAAAGAGTCATTGCTTCTATATGTTGGGGATCTAGTGTGTTTGCATTTTTATTTCAGTTACATTCTAAAATCATTTCCTCAGTCAATTGGCTGTTGTTAAAAACAAAATTTCATGGCAGTGTAGTTTTCCCCTTAGTGCTTATTTGGTAATCCCTCTATTATTGTGCATTTTAAATCTGTCCTATCATAATAATGCCTCGACAAGGAATAAAAACGTCAATATTTTTTGTTCTGTTTAAATTTACAAGAGATACTCCAAAGTAAAGTTCTTGAACTTTCTAACAACATATTTACATGGTCTAAATTATTTGTCTATAAATAAAACCAATATACTCAGATCAGCAAAAAGCAAAACACCTGTTTCCTAGCACTGGCATTCATGTGAAGTATGCATAATTTTAATCACTTGTGGCAATTTTAAAATTATATCTAATACTATTTTAATTATGCATTTTGTTGGAAATTTGAATATTTACTCATGTGCTTGGTGTTTGTGTTACAGTCTGTGCTTTTGAGACTCTCCTGCTGCCCTGGGCACTGCCTGCTCATTTGGTTGTGTAAAGGCTAGAAGCCTCTTTATCCCCACCTTGAATGGTTTCTTCACCTCTGTGGTTTTAAATTTTATTATATTATATGCACAGTTCTTAGCTGTTCAGAAACCCAAAAACAGAGAAGAAAATGATTAACATCCTATTATTGAGTTATGCCTACAGTCCAAGGACTAAAAGAGTGCTTTACACGTTGTTTCATGGAAAAAAAAAAAAAAAAAACTAGTTCTGCATGTTATAAGCAAATATCTTTGAGGGAGATAAAATAGGTTCATGCAGATACACATTAGTAAGAGGACAAACTGAAAAGTGTCTTGTGAACCTGAATAGATTTTTCTGCAAAGACAAGTAGGTGACCTCAAGTCTCACATCTTTAACAAAATGAAACCAAGCACAGCAAGATCTCAGTCCACAGCTATGAGAACAACAGTAATTAAAAGCCAAATCAAACCAAAACCCAGAGAACACAAGTGCTGGCCAAGATGTGGGCAAGCTGCAACTGCAAGGACACAGTGCCGGTGGAAATGTAAAGAGATGCAGTTGCTATAGGCAACAGCTACAGTTTTTTTTTTTTTTTTTTTAATAAACAAGATGTAATTGATATAGAAAACAGCTGGAAAGTTCTTTAAAGTAAAGCAAAATTACTGTATGACCCAACAGTTCAATCCCAGCCATACATAACTCAAAACATATGTTCATAGAACAAACACTTGTACATGAAGGTTCATAGGAATAAGTCACACCAATTAAACACATCCATTAACAGAATGGATAGATAAATATGGAATATTCAAGGATGAAATATCATTCAGTTGTAAGTAAAAATGAAGTACTTAAATAATTGTCAATGTAGATGAGCCTTGAAAACATGTGAGTGAATCAATCACTCGTAAAAAAAACATCTGCATGAAATTTACATGACTGTCCAGATTAGGCAAATTCAGAAGCAGAAAATAGATTAATGGTTGCCAAGGTCTGGAGTCTGGGATGCTGAGGAACTGCCCATTAGGGGAACTGTTAGAGTCCTTCCTAGAATTACTGCAATGTTTTTGAACTAGTTGTGATGATTATATAACAATGGTTATGTCAAGAACCGCTGAAGTGGATATAAAACAGTGAATTTTACCTCATGGGGTTATTTTAAAAAACAAAAACATATTAAAGAAATACTACTTAAGCGATTAACCTAGAATATCCCAAGCTTTTAAAAGCAGTGATCACCTTTTCCCTATATAGGACCTATGAATATATTACAAGACACAGATGGCTGCAAGAAGCACGGTGTGGAGAAAGCTACTGTTCACACAGCCCTTTAAAGCCCACTGTAAGCTATGACAGATACCAGTGTCTCACTGTAAAGGAGACAAGGAGGAAGAAAGAACCAGGGCCAGGCAGGGTGGGCAGGTTCAACTTTCATCAGACTCACAATCTTTCTAGACCTGGTCATCAGCCCTTTTCTCCAGAGACAGAAAACAAAAAAACCCAGCTAAATTCTTCTTCTTTTATTAGGAACAGATTTTTCTGCTTTTGTTGTGATTGCTAGAAATGCCATCAGTTTGTTCAGGATTAAAAAGATTCTTCTTATGATGCAAATAACTCTTTTATAATGAAGATAAAGGATCAACAAAGTGCCTTTCTGGGTGCCATCTCTGACAGGCACGTTTATTTCACCTTTAATCTGCTCTTTACCAGAGTTTTTGCGGAGAGAAACATTGCTACAAGAGGACCAGAAATAACACAATTAACTAGATAATAGCAACAACATGGTTCTGATGTATGAAACCCATGTAGGAAGAGAAGTAGGTGGGGGCGACACCATCTGAACTTTAACCAAGATATTAACAATTTCTGCTATTCTGTTTTCCAAAATGGCAACTCCCACATTAACAAGTATCTTTCCACTCAGACACTCCAAGTCCTGAAAACAGTAATTTAGCTGTGCGTTTGCCTGAGAGAACAGCCTACGTGTCTGTTCTGTTTGGCTAAATGCAAAATTTAGCATAAAAGGGATGAATAAAAACTTCCAAACAGGAGACAGGACAGTAAGCAGACCCTCGTTTGGTGAGGAGGCTTTATTACACTCCTCCGTTCTCAACTTCTAATGTTGCATCCAGAAACATTCCCTAGTTGATGCCAAGTGTTTACTTTCACAGACCCCATATGTATTTCAAAGATAACTCTAGAATTATCTCTAGGAATGAACAGCATTATAAAGTCTCCTACTTTTCTTAGACTGAACTGCTAGGAAACAAGTAGCCATGTTTATCCAAGAGCACTTTTAGTCATTTACTGTCAGAACACGGCCCAAGAACGAAGTCGTGCAAGGCAAGTGCTGACTGCTTGTGAGAAAACTTCATGAGAACAAGTCTTGTGACCTCAGTTTCTTGAGAACGAAGAATTGTTCTTGGGCTGTGTTTCTGCGTTCCTCCCAGGTGTATCGGGTTCCATGAAGTCTCTATGAAAAAACACTCACTTGCCACGGGCAGCCTCTCCTTGTGACCGTACGCTTTACTCGTGTGATTTTTCTTAATTCTCGGAGTATGAACTGCCTGATGCTTTGAATTAAGTTGGCTAGTGCATGAGGCCGCGGTCCACCTCGTCTTGCGGCTCCATTCTTCCAGGTCCAGCTGCAAACTAAGAGCGGTAAACAAGTGGCGCCTGAGCAGGGACCGGAAGTCAGCTTACGAAGTAAGACAGTGAGGACCTCAGAGAAGGGGGCGAGGGAGAATGGTTGGCAGGAGCTCGGGAAGGCTTTGTTTGCCTTGTGTCCGGCTCGCACATCATTCTTTAAAGAAAGGAGGAGCACACGTATAGAACCCACAGACGCCAGACGGCTTACCAGCTGTTAGTGATTATACTCCCTGCTTTCCAGAAGAAGTAGATCAAGTATGGAACAGCGTTCAAAATAATATTGGAAAAGCATATAAACAATGAAAAAGACCTCCACTCAATTGTGGGTTACTTGGGCATCAATTTGGACTGTTATCGAATAATTAAGATAAGGAGGGTACTAAGCATGAGGAAGGGACGGCTAATTTATTAAATGAACACAAACTGGATGATCATACCTTGAAATTGGTGAAAGAAACAACAACAACAAAAAAGGATATTTTCCCCATTTAGGCAAAATCAAAAGTGAAAACACCAGCTATGTGGGTGACAACTCCCTCAGCTCCCGTGCTGGAGCCTCCTTCAGATGCACATCCTCCACTGCCTGAAGAGGATCCGAAACATGGCTTGAGGCATTTGTAATTATGCACTAACCGATTTACTTAAAACTCTAGAAGGAGAGGGCATTGCACAGTCATTGCATATTATCTTGAAAGGCAAGGAAAAAACTATAGCTGGGCGGTGGTGCACACCTTTAAACCCACCACTTTGGAGGCAGAGGCAGGCGGATCTCTGACCTTAAGCCGGATTGGTCTACAGAGTGAGTTCCAGGATAGCCAGGGCTACACCTTGTCTTGAAAAACCAGGCCCCCACCACCACCACTACCACCACCACCACCACCAACAACAACAACAAAAACAAAACAAAATAACAATAAAACTACGGTTATTTGAATCCAGACTAGAAGAGCATTTGTGAGTATTAAGTGGCTCTTTCACTGTCTTTAAACTTATTTATCTTTTCCACTAAAGTGTTTCCTATAAGTACTATAACACAAGAGAATAAACTTTGGAATGAATCTATTTAGACAATGAGGATCAGGAAATACTGTTTACTTTCTCCTCTTGCTCAATTAGTAAATCAGGGGAGGGCCCAATGTCAACAACTATATAGGTTTATCTCTGCTGCATTATTGCCCCCTTAGCTAACAGTCGATCTTTATGAATGGTATAGAGCTCTATGGACTTTTAAATTTCATTTGCAGATTACCTTGGCAGGATGGAAAAAATCATTATCCAGCTGGTAAGCTATGGGAGTTTTTTCATATGAGCTGAATTTGTAATTACAAAAATTATACAACCTTCTCCCATTGTAGGCAGACACTTATTTTATTGCTGGCTCATCTAATGGTATCAGAGGGAATTGTGGGGCCAGATATTTATCAATTTATTAATACTTCCTTTTCCTCAGCCCAACAGGTGGAAGTGGCTGCTTTGATTCATCTGCATGGCTAATCCATACACCCTTAAATTTCATTTTCAGCTTCCGCTTATGCTGTAGGAGTATTTCCAGCCATAGACTTATACCCACGCACACTCTAACCTCTCTGGTTTTCCTGCAGAAGGAAATACGCAGCGGATGCATTAACCTGCCCTAATTTTACTTCTCCAGAGGAAGGTGGCAAGGGTTATGTGTGTCACTGAAGGTGAATCCACTGAGGCTTTATGGATTCCTCCTGGGCTCCTCCATCCCCAGACCATCAAGGACCCCTTCAGAAGGCAAGGAGACAGTGGAAGTCACCATGAAGATAGCAAACCTCCAGCTAAAGGGCAAAAGGAGATATTGACCATGTCACCAGAAGTCAAGTCTGCCCACCCGGGCCAAGTTAAGGCCCTGTGCACCAAGGGAGAAGGTATCCTACAAAACACACAGAGCCCTGTGCCCCCCGAGAACCTCCTTTTAGTGGTGTTGTCTGCTCTGACCTATGCATCTGGAGCAAGTGCCTCTGAATAGGTGTTCTGTTCCTCGTCGTCCTCTGCTTGCACCTGTAGACTGGATGGATTCAGCTGCATCATCCCTACTAATAACTGTGCTTATGACTGATCTCAGTACCATAACAGATTCATTCGTTTATCTGGAGAAGAGGCTGCAGTTATTTTTTTTTCCCCTTGGGATTTCCTATTTGCATAGGCCATCATAACATCTGTGTTCCTGCTGAAGGCAATGGGCCTATGTTCCACAAGGCACCAGAACTACTAATCGTATGGGTCTCTTTTCAAGCTATTCTCTAGGTCTTGGTTTTTCTCATCAATATAACAATGTGACCCGTAGTACTGGACATAGCTCATAACACACTGCTTTCACTGCTCTCGTATTATAATTTTCTCATTTATAGGATACTCAGGCATCAGATGACAATTATATTTATTACAATATTTCAAGCCCAAAAGACTGGATATCCTGTTATGTAAAAATAAGGGGAGAGATACTGGAACACTCTTCAAGAACGGACTCATGTGAGAATTCTGAGTGTTTGTGAGAAAATTTCAAGAACAAGAGCCTTGTGACCTTAGTTTCTTCAGAACACAGAACTGTTCTTGGGCTGTACATTTGTGCTCATCCCAGGGGCAGCAGATTCAATTAAGTGCTTAAGTGTCTCTCCCGAAAAACACGTTTTTGCCACGTGCGGCCTGTCTCTCTGCTTGTATACTTTACTCATGCGACTCTTCTTAACCCTTGGTATAAATTGTCTAATGCGCTGAATAAAGTTGCCTCATTTTTATGAGGACTAAATTCTCCCAGGCTCCACACCAACTAGACCAGTAAACAACTTAGCTTAGAACATAAATTTGCTAAACAGGGAATGGGTAACCCCAAGAACAAACACAACATTACAGGTAAGACAGGCAGCAAGGTCAGGGTCAGCCCGTTAAGTCTGTCCCCTAAAGCATGTACTTAGAGCTGCCGCCTGTGAGAGTGGGCAGTTTGGCACATGCTTCTCTGGTCAGCAAGGTACTGAGATTTCTCGATGTTTTTAACAATTACTACTATTTTAGAAAAAAAAGCTATTTCAAATTTGCTTTTATACAATCACAAATAATGTAAAATTTTTTGAAATGTAGTTTTCAACAATTATTCTTATAATATTTTAAGATTTCTTAAAATCTGTGGCACATAAGAAGGCATGCCAGGGCAAGCCATTGTCCTTCCTTTGCCTACTCTCCATGTCATCAAGGGGGCCTGAAAACAGTGTCCTAACAGAAACCAGGGTTTAGCATGCCAAGGAAAAGATATAATTTGTAAATTTTTAATTACTAGTAGACACTATTAAAATGTAAAAATCATAACTTACACAGTGGCAAGTTCTACCATAACCTGCTATGAAATGTATAATTCTTGATTCTATTCATAGGAAATTCATTTACTCCAATACTGAGCATATTCCTTTGAGCAGAAATGAAGACCTAGAATTATCCACTTCATGGCTATATTCCAACATCCCACTGACCATTTCTAGGTATACATACCTCAGAGTAGATTCTTTTATCATCTATAGACTACCCAAATCATTAGGTATTATTAAATATAAATAAAAGTAGAATGTCCAAAGATTTAAGGAATCAGGAAATGGACAAATCCTATCTAGAGTATAACATTTTGCCTAAAAGAAAACAAAGTGTCTTCCTAACATTTTCAGTGTCAGCTAAGTGAGCCACAACATGGGAAGGGTGCTGACACTGAAGCCAGAAACTGTACCTGTATTTGAAAAATGTTCCTTAATCGCCCACTTACTACAGTCTTAGAATATAGGATTGAGGAGACAGCTTGGTAGGTAAAGTGTTTGTTGTATCTGAGAACCTGAGTTTGAACTTCTGTAACTTATGGCTTGATGATGCAGGCGTGTGATCCCAGTGTGACCACAGGGAGGTGGCACCATGATGCAGGTGTGTGATCCCAGTGTGACCACAGGGAGGTGGCACCATGATGCAGGTGTGTGATCCCAGTGTGACTACAGGGAGGTGGCACCATGATATAGCTCTGCGATGCCAGTGTGACCACAGGGAGGTGGCACCATGATATAGCTCTGCGATGCCAGTGTGACCACAGGGAGGTGGCACCATGATGCAGGTGTGTGATCCCAGTGTGACCACAGGGAGGTGGCACCATGATGCAGGTGTGTGATCCCAGTGTGACCACAGGGAGGTGGGAGGCAGAGACAAGAGATTCCCAAGCCAGAATGCCTGGCATGCACAGCAACCAACGACAAAAGAGAACCCGCCTCAAAAAAGATGGAAATTAAAGGACAACACCTAAGGATGCCCCCTGATCTCCATACAGGCACTGTGCCGTGTGCGTGCCTACACTCATACACATCACACGTATGTATACACGTGATTTAAAATTAGCAGCTATTTTAGCATATTTCTAAAGAACTACAGACTTGGCGTTTCTGAGAGGAAATGAGGGATGAAACAGTCACGGCTATAATGGGGCACTGATCCGGCCTATCCAAGAGACGAGGTGGGATTGGAGGCCCCGTGAAGTTCACTGTTTCTTTCGGCTTCTTCATATGACAACTAACCACTGGACCTGCCAGCCCCAGCACCTGCCAGCTCTAGGGTAGAAAAGAGAGGAGCACAATGGAAGCCGGGCAGGCAATGGGTTAGATAACATGGCAGCTGTAGATATGTGAACGCCTGTGTACACATACGTTATAAATCTATGCAGATTTAGAAAGCTCCTGAAACTTAAAAACAGCAACTTCTCCCCCTTCTGCACCCCCACAGGCCTCTGCATGTATATGTGACTGGACCCTCTCCTAATCCCTAAAAGGTCACACCTCCCCTTTGTTCATTTGTATATGTCCTGATTCCCATGTGCACAGCAGCCAGAAGCAGCCTTGGGTACTGCTCCTCAGGAATGGTCCACTCTCAAAAGCTGGCCTTCAGCTTGTCAAGTGGGCTGGTCTGGCTGGCCGGCAGGCCCAGCATCCTCCCATCCCAGCTCTCCAGGGCTTGGATGACAAGCTCCTGCCACCACACCTAGCCACACCCTATTTGGGTTCTGGGGATGGAAGTCTGGCCCTAGTGTTTACAAAGTAAGCACTGTGCTGACTGCAGCATCTTCCCGCCCCTCCCCCTGTCAGTTTTAAGTACATAAGCCCAAGGTGTTATTGGAGGTGGCAGTAGAAGTCAGAAAAGAGAGTTAAGAGGAATTAGCGGAAGGGTCTATGGAGATGAGGTTGGAGAGGAGAGGAAGGGGTGAGTGCGTGAGTTGGGATGGAGGTCCTGAAGGGTCACGTGATATTTATCCAAACAGCACAAATGCCCCTTATATCCGGCTTTGAGGAGCTGCACTGTGGCTAATGAGTCTTCAGTTCAAACCCCTGTGCTGATAAGCTTGACTGGATTAGCCTGGCTTGCGTATCTCATGGTGTACACTGGGGGCCACAAGGCTGAGGTTGAAACATACTACAGTAGGCTATCAAATGGTAGGAGGGGAGGGAAAATGATAAAGGAATCATCACATATGCTAATTAATCTTAATCTACAGGGGCCACGGGCCACTGGTAAGTATTGAAGGACTCCGATGACCCTAATGTTTTGTAATTCCTTTAGATATTTTCATTCTGTCCTTTTTCTTTTTTTTTTTTCTAAATTCACACCACTCTAAGAGTAGTAACCTCCATACATCCACATACTAAAAAAAAAAATATATGCATATAATAGAATATTAGTCACCCATAAAAAAAGGAATGATACACTGATTTGTATGGCAATGTGATGAACTTTGAAAGCATTATCCTAAGGAAAAGACTCCAAGCCCCCCCCAAAGGCAATGTACTATATAATTCCATTTATAATAACCATCGAGACAAGCAAGTACAGATGCATAGGAAGCAGAATGGTTGCCAGCAACAAAAGGAGGCAACACTGGAGAGTGTGGCAGTGGACACATGCTTCTGCTGGGTTATTATGGATGACCCAGATAGCGTATCAGCTACAAAATCACTAGAAAGCAGTAAAGTACATATTTTAAAACGATACCTGTATAATATGCAGATTCTGGCTTTTATTATGTAATACATACATACATACATACATACATACATACATACATACATACATTGTGTGTTTGGGGACAGGCATGTGCTGCAGTGTATGTGGTACTCAGAGGACAATTTGTAAAACTCAGTTATCTCTTTCCACCATGTGAGTCCTGGAGCTAGAACTCAGGCTGTCAGGTTTAGAGACAGGGGCCTTTACTCAACTTAGCCATCTTGTCAGCTCCTGGGTTCTATTCTTTAAGAGCATTTAAGAACTGGTTACTGTGCCAGAACATCTGGCTTTAGTCCTCACAGTAGCTCTGCCTGTGTCACAGATGCCACTTGACCTTCCTGGCCTGTACATTGCTGGGGTGAGGCCCAACTCCCCTTGAGGTCCACTCCCGCTGCAAATTCTCCAGGTAAGAAAACACACAGTTACAGTCAACATCTACTGCCTTTCTCAAAGACATAATCCTTGCTTCTAATAGTCTTTAAATAATGCATACTTTGAGCATGGAATATATAGTGGGCACTTGAATGGATGATCTTAATTAGTCTACCCAATAATTGTGTGGAGTGGGCCACTCTATTATTCTAATTTTTCAAATGCAAACACCTGGATTTGTGTAATGTGGAAGGTGAACATGTCACCTAAGTTAGCAAGCAAGCAAACAAACAAAACGAACGGTAGGACAGCTGAGTTGCCACACACCCAAGACCATATAAGAAGATACTACAGAAAACTGCTTTTCTCGACCCATCTACCTGAGCTCAATTCTATGCCCTTACTCGTCTGCACTGGCAACGTGTTGATTAATTACTTCACTTAAATTTATCATGCCCACGCTGTAGTAAATGAGTTTCAGGTTATTTAGGAGTTGGGAAATAACTCTGAACTCTTTGTGATGTGTCAAACTAACCAGATAAGGTTCGTTTTTCTTGATGATGGTAAGAGCCGCTACCATACCCAAATGTAATGAATAAAGCCATGATTGGATTAATATCCAGCAAGTAGGAAAATTAATTGTGGTGCTGTCCCTTGTCAGTTCTGTTCCTCGTTCCACTGACTAATTTATTTAATTAACCTAGTTTTCTTGTTAATTACAGGTCATTTACCATATCCAATAAAAGGCCATGCCTTTGAATTGCACAATGATGTTTATGTTACATTTATTTTGTATCTCTTTATAAAAACAGACCAAAAAAAATCCAGATCTTTCTCAGTAAAGTATTACCATAATTGAGGTTAGTAAGTGAATATGCCCACCACACAGGGCCCTACCTAATGAAATTGCCAGTGGCTGTTTTATTTTTATAGGTAAATAAAGCCCTAAGTACGTGTCTGTATCCACAATTTGTGTGGTTCACAGAGCCAGACAGAACGGCTTGGACAGACTAACGGCATCACCTAATAGATGAAGGAGGAAGGGCTTCCTAGGGGAAATTTGGAGAGTTGTCACAGGGCTCTGCTTAGACCTATCATGAAGCAGAAGCGGAAGTCAGCTTAGCAAACCCTTCTGTCCTTAATAGGAGTCAAAATTTGCATGGTAGCAATGAACCTTGGCATCAAATCTAAATCCACTGATGATTTTGTGTGAACATATTTATATGAACCAGAGACTGATGTAATAGATCGAAAGTTTGTCTTAAAACAGATATTTTATTTTGTAAATAGACCTCAGTGTCAAAAGACCATGAAGGTCAAACAATGAAGTTAAAAGCATTTTTGTTTTGTTTTTTGTTTGTTTGTTTGTTTAAGATAAAGTCTCTGTATAGCCCTGGATATTCTGGGACTTGCTCTGTAGACCAGGCTAGCCTTGAACTCAGAGATCTGCCTGCCTCTGCTGCTCAAGTGCTGGGATTAAAGGTGGGCACTACCATTGCTGGATGAAGTTAAGAACTTTCAATGCCAATGTTTTAACAGATTTCTACTGATTCTTTGTGAATTTCACATCATGCACCCTAATCTCACTTATCTCCTTGTTCCTCCATATCCACCCTCTACCCTTGCAATCTCCTCCCCTAAACAAAACAAAATCATCTCCTCATAGAAGCTTCAGTGTGTCACACAATATACCCTTTTGTCCACACATCTTTACTTGGAAATGTTCATTGCAATGAGCCATTGGTGTGGTTTGAGGCCTCCGGCTTCTGCTACACCATCAATATTGGGTCCTCTCCTGGACTCCTCTCAAATCTCCTGTTGTTGCCCTCTGCCATGGAGATCCTGTAGCTTTGGCTCTGCACGACCAGCCCTTTCACATGTTCCAGCTGTTCATAGACAGAGTAGATGTTGCAGTGGGCCAATTCACAGCCATGGATCTGGGTCTGGGTGGTGACTGAGTTGATCTGCTTACCAAGTCTCCTGTACTCACATCACTTTGCCCAGGTGAGGGGCAGGGCCAGCACTCCTGTACATAGCAGCTGGCAAGGAACAGGACCAGCTCTCCTCTGCCAGCTCTCCCGTATCTCCCTAGTAAGGGGTGGAGCCAGCACCGCACAGCCTTCAGACATCTACCTGGCCCCAGGAGGGAGCCCAGACCAGGGCCATCCGCAAGCCCTTTGGTGGCAACATGGGGCAACAGATATTCACACAGATCCCTGCCTGCTGCTGCATGGCCACAGATCTAGACACAGCTCTGGGCGACAGCATGGGCTGGGACTTCTCCATGGCCTCACGTGGCAGCACAGACCACTCCCATCAGGCTGTTCTTCACCACTTTCCCATCTCCAGTTCCACCTCTCTTCATAGCACATATACCACTGGGCTCTCTTCCTCTTCCATCTCTCCACTACCTATTTGCTGGCTTCTTTGTCTCCCATCACCCCACCAACTACTCTCTTGCTTCCTGCAGCACCCAGCCTGGCGAGGGTGGTGTGGCCCCTTGGTGTTGTCTCTATACTTCCTGACGTGCCTGGGCCCAGCCAATGCTAATATTTTAAAATTAGCATTGAAGCTAATTTATATTCATCAGTTAATATCCATTAAAATATGATTCAAAGAATGCTTAAGAGAGAAAAAAAATCTAAAAAGAACATACTTCAAGATCTGTTCTCTAGAGCTGCCCCCCAGCCCCCAAAGCTTGGATTCCAGCAAATCTTAACCATTTTTAAAGTTTTATAATTTAAATTATTAGGTGGCTGGTTCGTATACCTCCCCAAAAGAGATAGTAGTGAAAGATACTGGGAACTCTAGACATTTAATCGAACAGCTGCTAGCATGGCAGATGTGTTGGCTGAGCAGGATGCGTCTATAGACGGCTTAACTACACGTGTATTTGCAATGCATCAGATACGTCAACTGGCTTTTCAGATGCCAGAGCCGGAATATCAAAAATTGAGTAAAATCTCTAGCTTTTAGAGCCAGAATCTTAAATATTGAGTAAAACAAACTTCAGCTCTGGCAAAAGAACAATTTTAATGTGAGAGGCTATTCAAATATCCCTGCATTGAGCAAGCACACTAAGCCTTGAAGATTTACACGACTGAGATGGAATTCAGAGGCAAAGGCAAGAGGGAAGTGCTTTTCTTATTTTTTTTTTTTTTTTTCTGGATACACAAAGAGAAATCCATAATTAAGCACCACGCTTCCCCAGGGCAGCACGTTTTCTTACGCTGACAAGCACAACAAGGCATTTCAAACCAGGCATCACAGCGCGCACTGCCATCTCTGCGTAGCTGTTGTTTTAATGTATTTCTGGCTATTAGGCATTTGTCTATTTTTGGTCAGCGAGGCATGCATTTTATTTAAAGAATTCTGGTTTTTGCATAAAAGGCTGTAGTTACGTTAGTAGAATTATGTTTCTATGGCAGTATCTAAAGAACAATTATGGCCCTATTTGGGCTGTTTTTATATGCAGTCGATATTCAAGAGAGTAGCTGGAACTTTTTGTGGAATTAATACAATTAAAATTAACTCTAGGTAGGAAAAAAAGCTGTCTGAATGTCTATTTAAACTCAACTATATGCTTTCCTTTGCCTTATTTGTCACAGCTAGTTAAACATGTCACAGGCCAATCCAATGATATGTTAGAAATGCCAAGCAAGCCATGCTTAACATCCCATCAAAACACCCAGAGACTAATGACAAATTATGTACCCAGTAACTCTTTTGTTCTGCATCAAACGATGAATAGCATATCACTTTAGCCCCATTCTGCCATAACCACTAAATTACGCCAAAAACAGAAATCTCTTAAATTTCATATTTCATAAATTTCCTCTACTTGCTATTACATATGTGTGTGGCCATTTGACCACTATCTGTCTTTGCACTAGATAAGTGGAAATTAAAATCACCCAGGGCACTTATTTTTTTAATGACTACTGTGTTCCCCCTCTGCACCCGTGCCCCAGTTTCTGATTCACCCCATCCAGAGTAATCCTAGAAATATGCATATGTACTGTAGATTTTATATATCCATACATATAAATGTGCATATGTGTACACACATGCATATATGTGCATATATGGTATCACTATATATCAGAAGTCTCATTCCAGCTTGGTGACTCACACTGACTCCCAGTGCTTGGAAGGCTAATTCAAGAGCACTGTCAGGAGTCAAATCACTCTGGGAGTCCGTGAGGTTAACATTGCCGACTTGATGGAACGTAGCATCACCGAGGAGGAGACAGGCTCCGGGGCATACCCGAGAGGCACTATCTGGACTAGGTGGCCTGAGGGAGAAGGGCCACCCTAAAAGTGACAGCATCGTTCCTTGCAGAATGCCAGCTGAGCACAAGCACTCATTATTTCTTCTTCCTGACTACTGATGACTTCATGATGGACTGAAGCCTCCAATCATAACCCACTGTAAACCCTTTCTCCCTCGAGTTGCTTTTGTAAGGGTATTTTATCACAGCGACGGGAAAAGTGACTAAGAACACTAACGGGGACTACAAAAAAACATTTTTAATTAATTTTTTAAAATAACAAGAATCATTTAAGGAGCTTTATAAGTTACCAAAGCACAACTCCAGAGTCTTGAAACTGACTCTACTAGGATGGACCCTGGAATGTAAACATACATACTAAAAATAAATATCATTCTAAAATACACAGTGAACAGGGTAGCTTGAATTTTTATCAGTTAAATCTGGCAGCCACACTTACAAGTTCTGCTATAATAAAATGGTAACATTTTTGCACAAATTATAGATGTGATTGTAACTTGACCCTTCATCCCTGCAAAGCACAAAAAGGGTGGAGCTAAATAAATGGACCATTTATGCCTAAGAAGAATATTTCCACCCCAGTTTAGCTTTAGAAGTAGACTTAAAAGTAAATATCAGGCTGGGTATGGTGGTGCACACCTGTAATCCCAGCACTTGGGAGCAGAGGCAGGAGGATTGCTGTGAGTTTGAGGCCAGCCTGGTCGACAAAGGGAGTCCCGGATAGCCACTGCTACATAGAGAAACCCTGTCTCTGGGGTGGGTGTCGGGGGAAAGCAAAACAAAACAAAACAAAACAAAAAAACCAAAAAAGTAAATGTCAGAAGCTGATGGCCTTTGGAGTGGTATGCAGCAGCCTGGAACATATGCAGACGCCCCAGACTCAGCCTCTGAATTTACAGACCAGGCCATGGCATCACCCCAGCTCTGGGCAACAAGAAGGCCTTAAATAAAAGAAGGTTCACTTTCTTGATTGGACCTCCTCAGAGACCACTGTGGTCTGTGATGCCACTGGAGGCCATGTTGTTGTCTGTGGTCCATGCTGCTGCCGCAGGCCACAAAGTAGCCTGAGATCCATGTGGACTTTGCTCTCTGTTCCTTTAAACTCCAAGGCCAGGACCTTGTCTTGGGTAAGCAAAGTAGTAATGGCCACAGGCTTTTGCGGAGAAAATATTCATGTAATAAATAACATAAGCACATGGTGGCCTTTGATATTTCTGTCTTTGCCACACTGGTGGAGAAAGCACTTTATAGTTTATGATTTTAGCATAAGATCAATGATTTTTTTTCTTATGTAAATAGATATTAACGTTGCGGTTTTGATGTTCTGAAGACTATTTAACCCCATGTTGACATGACCGAAGCATATGAGTAAATCAGAGATTTCCAAATTGAGAATCCTCAGGGATCAGTGACCCCCACGCAGCCTTCCGCCTCTCCATGGAAGTAGTCTGCCAGGTCTCTGGTTTAAGGACACACACTGTCCTTAGAAAATCTAGAAAAGGAAAATGGCCTACCAAGACCATGGTTAACTGAGCATTTACACAGCACTTCGATGCACCTGGCTTCAAGCACAAATGTGCACACACGCTTTCATATTATTTTCTCTTTAATAGCAAAAGCCGAATACTTTTTAAACTGATTATTTCTAAAACCAAAACAGTAAGAAGTCTTGACAATCACTGTCCTTCTATAGGAATGCTTACCAAATCCAAAGGCACTGGAGCCTCCTACACTCTGAGAAGACTGGACGCTGGTGGAAGTGTACAGCCCCGTCACTAGCAAGCCGTCAAAGAAGGTGCTTGTGGAAATTGTAACTGAAACACAGGAGGAGAACAGAAACATCAGATAATGCAGAGAGAGTGAGCAGGTACACTCTGGAATATGAGAACTATTAACCAATTAGCCAGTTATTTTTGCCCTGTTTGTAGTGTACATGTACATGTATATACACATACACACGCGCACACACACGTGTGCGTGCACACACACACACGCACACACACGTGTGCGTGCACACACACACATGAACTTGCAGAGGAAACAAAAACTTCAGAACTTCAATGCTTATTATTTTATAATTGCCAGCGCTAAATTTAGTACATAGTCCTACCTTTTTGCATGCATTTGCATATTTCCTAACTACATTAAAAACCTGAAAATACCATTGACTTGACTGCTTCCCCCATCCCAACTCCCCCCCGCCCCCAAGCCATCAAAGCATGACTGAAGCTTCCGGATTTACGATAAAACACCTTTTAAAAACATTATTCTGTACTTTGGGAAACAGTAGTCTCCGCCCGCTTGAATGACGAGCTGAGAAACGCACTGTGATGCTTGTCTCGGGCCCACACCTCACAGAGAGGTCCCCTAGCATTTCTCAACATGGCGCACTAATCTGCATGAAGAGTCAGACAAGAAAGGGGACCACTGTGTGCTGTGCATCTGCAAGAGGGGTTCACGCGGTTTCATGGCCACAAAGCCAAACATTCTTCTGAAGAGGAAGGCTAGGTTAAGTCAATCTGTATGTCACTGGATTAGGCTCTCCCCCAGCCCCCTAAAAATGTCATGCCCGCCTCCTTGCTATGATGGTGTCTTTTGGCCTGGCGTTGCTAAGATAAAGATGATGGCATTTGGAGGAGGCAGCCGAGGAGGTAATGATATTATTTTGGAAGTGCACAGATCAAGGCTGTCATCCCGCCTGATGGCAGTAAGGAGAATGGTCAGTCACATTAACTCTGATGAGACAGTTTAAATGAAACTCCAGGACATCCAGTGAGTAGAAATAAATGTTCCGAGACGTTCTTATCACACTGCATCAAACAAGTCACGTGTATAATAAAATAGCTTCACACCACGCCATCTCCCAAATGGCACTGGGTGTTGGAATACATTGCCTTTCCATCTCCTAATAAAAAATAACAGTACATTTCAGTGCTGGAATGTAAATCTCTCATCTGGGCTCTCAACTCAGCAATCTACATGCATTTTGTTTAACTACCTTTTAAAGCATGCGTGTGAGGCTGGTACCGCCATTATCCTAGCATGAAAATAAGCAGTTTGTGGAACAGAACCAGTGCTATCACCTAAATGTTTCTAACTCTTGTTCGACTTTTCCCTTCTCTCACCATGACAGGATACCCGGATGAGGAGGAACACGGGGAAGGGGAGAGTACTTGCAACTCCAAGTTACAGCCCATCATGTTGGGTTAGGCAAGGCAGGAACTCAAGTCACTAGTCACATCCCATCCACAGTCAGGAGCGAAGAGAGAGACTAGAGCCGCCATGTCACTTGCCCATCTATGCCTCTGCTCAGCTAGCTTTCTTCAATCTTGCACAATTCAGGACGCCACACACACTAGATTAGATCGATTAAGATAACCCCTAGAGACATGCCCGCAGGCCAACTTGACCTAAATAATTCTTCAACTGAGATTTTCTTCCTACATGATTCTAGGCTATGTTGAGAGTTAAAACTATCAGGACACGGTTTATTTGGTTTTTCCCCTGTTTTTTCGTTTGTCCATTTTTTTTTTTTTTTCTGTTTGTCTCTTTTGTTTTAATCTGTTCCCCACTCAGATCCCAGAAGTAGCATGCTGGCCAGTATCTTACAACTTTTACCAGGTGTTGCAGAAAGACAATTAAGGAAAAACAAAGCAAAAATCTCAGCAGTCAGTAGTAACACTGTCATCACTGAGAGAGGAAAAGGCTGCCTGAGAGGAGTCCTGCGCAAAGGTAGGTAAGGGACGAGGCCCGGGTATCCCAGCCTCCTCCGCTATCAGGTACCTGCATGGGCTTAGGAGAACACTTCATCTCGGAGTCTGAATTCCTATCAGCAGGGTAATGTCCCAAAACCCCGGGGTCTCTGAGTCTGTTTTGTTCAGCCCAAAGCCTCATGCTTGATGTTGATGAAGCCAGTTTCCCCTACATCAATGAGAAGAGACAGAGACACAGAAACATATACACACAGAGACAGAGACATACACACAGAGAGACAGAGACATACATACATACACACAGACAGACAGACAGACGGCATTGAACCCAGGCATCCAGCATGTTAGGCTTTACCCCCAAGCCTCTGTTTACATTCTAAAACCGAATCTCATGAAGTTTCCCAGGTAGCGCTTGAATTTGTGACCTCACTTTCCCACAGGGTTGAGATTAGAGGCCTGGTTGTCTTGACTAGGATTATTATTTTTTCCCCAGTTGCTTAAAGTTCCCTCCTGTCATTGCCCTTATTGGCCATCAGACTTTCACATTGTCTTAAGTCATCCTTCACAGCAAGTGGCGCCCGGCCTGCAGTGCCTCCTGGGACTCTTATTTGCCTACTTGTCCTCACTCCACATCACTGCAATCAGTCAAGAGGCAATAAGCATGTTTGGCGTGCACAGCCCGGCTGCTGTGGGATCTTCCGTTCTCCTTCACATTTTGGCTCTGGTTCCCGGTAGCCAAGATGCTGAAACTGGGAAGGTGCCTGCTATTGGAGGCAATGCTGAATCTGAGCGTCAGGTCTGACCACGCTGCTCTGTAAGTGACTGGAGTGGCATGCCTTACATTCCTCAGTTATGAAAAGGAAGAGACTGTGAGGTGTAGCAGAAGTTAATTCTTTAATTGGGTGCTGTATCTACGATGGAGCTCTGTCTTCCAAGCACAATACTATGAAGCAGTAAATTATCACACCAGTTCCCTCCTTTCCCTTCCCCAAGCCCTGAACACAGCCTTGCTCTTTTTTACTGAGAACAGAATCCTGCACAGAGCTCCTGAGTGTCTGCCTTTCCAGAAGTGTATAGGCATCCTGTTTCTAGACAGTCCACATCAAAGTGCAAGGACCCTCTATCTGCCCCCAGCCCCATAGCTAACCCATCTCTGAATACTCCCAGCCAGTCAGGGCTGCAAGCAAGTGAACTCAAGACCAGCACGCATCTCTGCTTATGTATCTGCCGTCCCTCCATAAGGTTCCCAGCTTCCACTCCACGCTTGTGTAAACAAACATGAGCCCTTGGAGAAGTGCTGAGTACCAGATCCAGGGGTGATAGCTCTTTTCTTCTATCATCCTCAGAGATCCAGCACTGGTCCTGAATGGTTGTGCCTGCCCAGTTAGAACACAAGGCCCTCCCCATGAGGACAAGGGACGAATCTAAGCCATAGTGTCACACACACTGCATAGTTCTTTAGGGCCCGAGAGCTCTGCATCTTTGAACTGCCGGGAAAGCTTGTGATTCATTTGGGTGCTGCAGCTGAGGTCTGCCCAGCCCTCTCGGACTGTGCTTAAATGTGAGAAATCATTTCTAAACCCCAAGGGAATGAAATGAAGTTATTGAGTAACACAAGTTGCCAAGTCTCTTAGCTTTAAATGCCGTCCGTAATCTGACAATTGCTAACTCCAGCTCAGGCCTTCTTTCTAACTCTACAGACACAACAAGCTGCTGCTGACACCCTGACTTGGCTACCCAAGAGGTATCTCAACATCTTGCCCTCCATGTAACCAACACGCAACACCTGCCTCCCCCACCAACACCAGCCTTCTGGCTATTCAGACCTGAAACATCTCAGCCCTTCTAGAATCATGTTCTTCCTGGACTCCAATCACACACCCACCAGCCAATCCTGGCAGCTCTGTTTGGATCAGACTCCAAGTCTGACCACATATCTTGCTGCTTTGAGCAAGCACGGTCTCATGCGGGAATTGTTTCAGCGGTTCTCCTTCATTCTACCATCACCTCTGCAGACTGTTTTCAGCATAAAGCACACAGCTGGTGGACCGTGCCACTCTCTTTACAGTTTCCCCCTCGGTTTGGTCAGAGAGATGGATAGGCCTTTGCATTAGTGGCCTACACAGCAGCCCCTGATCGTCCTTGCTTTCCTCTGCATTCTCACCTCTGCTGTCTCTTTCCATCCTAGCACTCTGGCCTCCTAGCCCAGAAGCCATGGCACCAGCCATTCTCACCACCTGGGATTCTTTCCTTCTGGAAACTGAAGGTCCACTTCCCTCCCCACTCCAAGTATCAACTCAGATGCCACACTATCCGTGAAGACTGTCTTAGCTGTACTATCTGAAGCTGTAGACAACCCTGCCCATGCCCCCGCAGACTCCCAGACTCCCTTAGTTGACTCTACTTTTCTCCTCTTTTTTTCTATAATTATCACTGTGTAACAAAGTGTATTGATGAATCTACTCCTAGCATTTTAATTACATTCATTCTAAGTTTTGCCCTGTAGAACAATGCAACCGTCAGAGCAAATACTTGTAGCGTTGTGTTTAGTAAAATATCTTGAGTGTCTCGATGAAGTGACAGCACTTTTAAGTGCTCGATAAATATTTAGTGAATGACTAGTGAACAGCTCATTCACAAAAAAATAATATGCGATTGTCTCCTCTTCAGCTTGTTTCCTGAGGACTGTACTATACATTCTCTACATCAGGGATTCAGGCTACCCATTTGGAAAATATACATGGCGGGGGGGGGGGGCAGGCAGGGCGAGAGACAGAGAAAAGCTGGTTCTTTAAATATGTAAAATGCTTTCCAGAATACAAGACAAAGCAATGCAGAGAGAAGCTAACCAAAAACACTTGCAAAAATAAATAAATAAATAAAGCAGGTTGACGTACATATACATAAGTTCTCATGTGCAGAGTGTTCACTCTGCTGTTAGCTAGACCTGAGAACTTAAAGTACATTTAGAGGGGGGCATGCATTTTACTTTAAAAAATACTGCTACTCTGTTGACAGTCTGAAACAAGCATTTCTTTCCTTTTCTTCAAGCAGATGAGAGCAGAATCAGGTGTGAAATTATTTACTTACTTACTTACTGATTGATTAGTTGATACTTATTTTTAAGAAATGGGAAATGTTGCCCTAACTCTTGTGGAATTTCAGACCTGCCTTTCTGATCAGCATGCCACTTGATTCCAGACACATCAGTATGCATTACTAAAGAAAATAACGGTCTGATTCCTAAGAGAAAGACTGGAAACCCTGGGGCATCTGACCCACAGCCCTGGACCCATGGGTAAGGACCACAAGCACCCGGGGCATCTGATCCACAGCCCTGGACCCATGGGTAAGGACCACAAGCACCCGGGGCATCTGATCCATAGGCCTGGACCCATGGGTAAGGACCACAAGCACCCGGGGCATCTGATCCACAGCCCTGGACCGTGGGTAAGGACCACAAGCACCCAGGGCATCTGACCCACAGGCCTGGACCCATGGGTAAGGACCACAAGCACCCGGGGCATCTGACCCACAGCCTGGACACATGCATAAGCACCGCAAGCACCCAGGAGGCCGTGGGAATGCTGGAGGCATGCTTCACCGCAGGATCAACTTCCACAAGTATCATCCAGGTGACTCTGGAAAAGCTGGGATGAGGCCTTCCCCTTAAAGAGGAGCCACTGCCCAGATGTCGATGGATAAACTGTGGACACTGGTCAGTGAGCAGATGGGGGCAAAGCCTCAAAAGGCGAAGAATAGAGCTGCCCCCATGGCTAGTGGTGTGCAATGAGGCTACTGCTAAATTCCAAGGAAGGGAGAGCTCTAAAGCAGCTTGTCAACATGAAGGCCAAATTCTTCAGCAGAAGAGCTGGAGAGATTAGGGGTGTCCGAGGTGCCTGTGCCCTGGAGGTTTGAAGGTGCCCAGGGAGGTTAATTAAATGCTAACATTCTTCAAAACAAAACAAAAGGCAGTAGCAACAAAACCCCACTGCATCCAGCTTGGATTTCCTATTATCTTACAGGAAATTTCAGGAGGCCTGAAACCTGCATGTTCTGCACTGGAGCACTGCATTGGCCACACAGGCAATGAGTGGGCACCTTTGCCTGACTGCGTGTGTGTGTGTGTGTGTGTGTGTGTGTGTGTGTGTGTGTGTGTGTGTCTGTCTGTCTGTCTGTCTGTCTGTCTCTGTCTCCCTGCCCCCACCGCCTCCCATCAGTCTGCCCCCCTCCCTCCCTCCCTTCCTCTCTCTCTCCACAAGAAAGCTTTAACTTGTTTCTCTGCTTGAAATCCCTGGTTAATCTGCCAGGATGTCCTAAAAGAAAACACAGAAATAAAGCACTGTCCTCTTCTTGGAGTCTGCTCTGGCTACAGTCTCTATAGCTGTTGCTCCCTACTCCACAGTCCATCTTTTTTATCTTTTTGGGCGGGGTGGGGGCAGGGGTGGGTGCTTGGTTTTTGGTTTTCAGAGACAGGGTTTCTCTGTGTAGCCTTGCCTGTGCTGGACTCGCAGCAATGTGCCTGCCTCTGCCTCCCTGAGTGCTGGGATTAAAGGCGTGTGCCAGGACACCTAACCACTTCCATCTTTTCAAGGGTCAGTTCTTACAGAGGCGACACTCCCTCTCTCCATCCCTTTGCACCAGGAGCATCCATCAGCCCGTACACGTTGGCTCTTGTTGCTCTCCTGTGCATCCTGACTTGACTCTCCTCCCGTGGAGCTTTCTGGGATGCACCCCTCAAGATCCACTTTCATTTCTTTAGCTCATTGTTCACAACCACAACTTTGCACCAACTAAACAAGTGAAATAATCTTGAAAGCCTAAAAGTGATTCCTGACAAATGGCAGGGAAACATATTATATGGAGCATTGATATGGCTCATGATAAAAGAAACTGAGGATAATACTTGTGAATTTATTTCAATCTCTGAGTTAATACAACAATTTAAAACAGTCATAGGTCCTATAATATTTGATCCATTGATGAAGGTGACTAATATAAGACAGAAATAACTATTTACTGTTTTGAAATAACAAACTGTACCCGAATCACGCTACAAGACATGACCCTACCCATTATCCATTTCAGACACAATTGATGGCTTTAAGTACACACCTGCATAAACCATTCTGCCACAGGAGCTAGTGCCTTACAGGGTTTTATGGTAAAAATTGGAAAACTGATTCCTAAGAAATACCTATCTCCTTGCAGCCAATTTTTGTATTTTTCACAACATGGAGGTGCTGTGAATAGAACTAGAAACCTTCGGCATAGGAAAAACTAAGCATATTATGGATTTTAGGCAGAATATTGAACTTGCTAGCACTGTTTAAGATGGAAATAATGAGTGCATAAATACCCACCATGTCCTGATGGTGATTTGCTTCCTAGCAAATGTGCCTTTGTAGATGAGTTTCCTGTCTCACGCTTCCTCCTACCCAGAGTCAGAACCCCGCATTTGAACTGTGCTTTCAAAGGCCTCCAGGTGACTGCCATAACCAGTACCTCCTGGGAGCCATCTGTGTTTCAGAGGAAAACACCCTGAGATCCAGTCACAGCAGAATGAGCCAGCGCCTCCTGCCTCACTGTTATTAAACAGCCTGCTCACCTAGCCTGGCTTTTCCTGGAACCTTTTGTCTCAAATCTCACTCATCCTTCAGGTGTGAGCTCAGAAGCCATCTACCTGAGGAAGTCAGTCTGATCTCCTGGGGAAAGCTTTCTCTCCCTCCCCAGGGACCCAAAAGATCCCAGGGGATCCATGTTCCATGCTTCCCAGAGGTCGGGTCAAAGGAGAGCTTCCAACACAGTTGAGTTGGATTCATAAAGAGACATGTGTCACAACATAAAATACATTGGCAGAGGGAGGCAAATAGTGTGGGCAGAGCAAACGAATCTGAAATCTAGCTTCCTTAGAAGAAAGGACAGTATTATTCAAATGAGTATAGGAAATATGAAGGTTTAAAGGATTTCCTATGAAAACATAATTCAGCGATTCATCTCAGTACTCAAAAGTATCTGAGAAATTTTCAGTAGAATTTAACATTAAACATGGTAGCATTTCTTTTGTTCACAGGTACTTTATATGTGAATCTAGGTACATATTTTATGTATATGCCACACTAATCTTGCAATAACTTTTGTCTCTAAGATGTCTTATGCCATTTTCTTCTATCTAAAGTTTTCATGCCATTTACTCAGATGAAAAATAAGGGGGGATCAAAAGCCTGAGGAGGCCACGTGTACCTCGCCCGCCTCTGTGCTACACTGGCAATGTGCTTAGCACCAGGGGACTATGAATATGGATGCTGGCCTGTGGCAGCAGAAGGAAAACATGATGTAGCGACACAATTCCGTCCTTATCAGTGGCTCAGAGAGCACCTCTGTCTCAAAATGAGTAATTATGGAGCCAGTTACGATCTACTATAGCTCCTATTAAATATTCACGGCAAGAAGCTAAGCCCATTGTTGTAGAAAATCACTGTGAGATGGAAGTCTTTAAGAACATAAATTTAGACATCGCATGCCATTTGCATGTTACCCCAAAGCTTCTGGACCACAAATGCTCTATAGCCCATTAAGCTCTGATCACTTCAAGCATATCCCATCAGTACACTATACAAAAGACCTTTAGTGTGGGCAGTAAAGAAGCGTACAATGTTTTGGATGACTTTGGTTTTTTTCCAAGATGACAAACACCAGAGGATGGCAAATTGCAAAATTGTTGAAATTAATATTTAAATATTAGTGGTGATGCACCAATCACTAAAAGCTCTCATCTCTTAATTTAGTATATTTCAAGGCCAGAAAACATCAGCCAGATGCAATATTGCTGATATTAAAAATTATCACTGCTGCATTTTGCCTTATGAACAGGACCTTGCTTGCCTTTTGAATACAGAGTAGATTAAACAGCCTGAGGGTCAACCATGTTTCTCTGGACATGAAATAAACTGAGTTTACTTGCTACAAAGTATCATCAACATAATATGTTCAATTACTGACTCTTCTTTGAAGAACCTCCAGACCTGGCAACCAGGCATCTAAGATCACAGTGTAACTGCCATTTGAAAGCTCTGTAGGAATTTGACCCTCGAACTACTAATAATTCCATATTTCACATGGCATATATGGTTTTCAAACATTTAGTTGGCCATTTCAATAACATTTCCAAACTAACAGCAGAAAATAATAATAATTAAAAATATCAGTAACTGTGAAAATTAGTGCAGTCAAATTTGCCAAGAAAGGCTGTGAGTTCAGAGTAGTTGCCAGGGGCCAGCAGCGGCTCATCAGCTAAGAGCACTGGCTACTATTCCAGAAGACTTGGATTTGCTTCGGCACCTATATGGTGGCTCACAACTCCAGTTCCAGGGGGTCCGACACCCTCTACCGGCCCTCCTCAAGCACCAGACATGAGTGTAATGCACAGACATATGTGTCTGCAAAATACCTATACAGGTTTAAAAACTTAATTTAAAAACTAAACAATGAACCAAGAGAAAATAATCTTTGGTCAGCTTATGTGAAAAACTGTGGATGACTCCTGCCACGCCCACTAATTCCAACACCAAGTAAAAGAGGCATGGTGAAGATCTGCCTACCTAGAGCAAACTCCTGTCTACCCTTCTTTGGAGAAGCACTGCTAAGTGTGCCATACCCACCATTTCCTCCTTCCGTAGTCTAACACACGGCTAACCTAGACCATCTTTAAAGCCAGGCCTGCATTTCACATCCAATAGTTCTTCTTGAATAACAACAGCAGCTAAATGGTATTTGTAGAACTGTGTGCCAAGTATCATTTGATCATATCGTTTTGACCTTTTCAGTATCCCTCACTGATAGGGACTATATGACTATACCATTTCACCAGTGAGAAATATGACATGGAGCAACTGGGTGGGTGAGGTGAGCAGAACATTTTAACTGGCATATAAACGGTATCTTTCAGAAATAGAAGCCATGCCTCCCATCTTCGATGAATTAAACACAGCAGCCCCTGTGTATGGTGCAACTAAGAAGGAGGCCGGGCTTGGTCTTCCTTGGAAGGCAGCAGACAGTGTCGCTCCCAAGCCCTAGGCACGGGAGTATAGGTGTCGAGAGGATGCCCAGCAGGCTGTTCTTTACCCCATGCCTGCTACACCAATTATTATTAGACCATTTGTTATTATTATTACTCGTGTTTTTCATTTCAGAGAGGTCTACACTGTCCCTTGGGGAACAAGGGAAGGGGTAGGAATGGCCTCTGGGGAGCAGTAGGTGCAGCATGATGGAGGACCACACCGAGGACCAAAATAATGAAGTCCAAGAGCCCCGGGTCAATATGCTTCCACGTGGGAGAGGGACAATGCCTTGGCAAAAGTCCCACACCTTTGTCTCCACCCGAAAGGAGGCGAGGCAGAGCCTGAGCCAGGAGTCGCGGCAGGTGATAAGACCTGTCATCTGCAGCACCTCATGATATATTAAAATGCGTTCTGGGGGCGTGGGAAGTGCCTTTACTGGCTGGGAGAGGGAGCCGGTGTCTCTGGGAGGCCTATTGTAATGCATTTATTACAGATTCAGGGATTCAGATGAACTACGTGGACTCTGTATCTCATCTTCCAGCACCATCGGTAAGAAAGGAGATTTATTAACGTAACCTTGGGGTAAGCAAAATTATTATCCCAGTGAAATTCCATCTGCAGACAAGGAGACACGCATCAGAATGAAGCGCCTGCAATGAGAAACCCAAACAATGTTTTTGAAATCTAGAGACTGTCTGGTCTACCCTAAACACAAATTCCTCAACTAGTGATCTCAAACGTAAAAAGAAATATGTCCTTTACCTGCACCCAAGGCAGAGCAGCAATGATTTTATGACTGACATTTACATTTGGCTTTTATAATTCTGATTTTGTAAAATTCTAGATACAGTGACAGCATTGTTTAGTTTCTAGAACCAAAAATACTTTTGAATCATAACTGGCAGTATTAACTATAATTCTGAAAACTGGAGCCAAGAATTACTGGCGTTTGTGATTTATCTCTGACCTTATTTTTCATGTTGCTTTTATATGAGGCTGGTTGATGCTCATACATGAAAATTTCATATTGTTGGCCCTGCACTCAATAAATTATTAAAGTCATGTGAATAGGAATGCAGCGTTCAGGTTTTCAGAATTTCTATCCTTTTGTTCTTGTGTTTCTAAAGCAAAGAACTTCTTGTCTAGAATACATCATAACTTAGTAAAATTTAGGCCAAGAGTCGCCTTAAAGGAGAGCATTTGAGGAGATTTGTTGCCTTTAATCTTTCAATAGAAGTTCTAGGAAGGTATTTCTTTTGAGTCATTGTGCCAATCAAGATTTTCTAGGCTGAGAAAAATAAGCGAAAATAAATCTAGCAACCCCCAGGCAATATGCAGGTAAGTGTATCATGATCAGTTGTGTCAACAGAGAACAAATGTATGTGTAACATCTTCCCCAAATCAGACACTTTTCTATGATCAGGTGTTTAAAGCTCTGACAATAGTTAGAAAGAGATAATTATCTGTTTTTACTCTATTTCCTTCGGTAATGTTCTTTTAACATGAAGTGTCTCTTCTATCCCTCTAAATGTGGTTTTGACCAAAGATAACTAAAGAGGATTTGAACTCATATGGCAACTCACAAAGCCATTCCTATTAGTGCAATGTGCTCAAAACACACACTGGCTTTTGACTCTAGCTCAACATATGGGTCTACACCACATATAATATTTAAAGCCTTTTCATACTTGTAACAACTGTACACTTACTCAAAAATATGTGGAGTGATACACCTGGTCTGTAGTATATGCCACATATCAGTTACAGCATAAAGTGACCAAGCAGAATTATTAACCAACGATTGATATAATTTGTAACAGACACAGTTTAAATGAATATAGTCATAAAATATTGCAGATTTTATGAAAGTTTTTTTCTACAATATTCTTTCTTGGTTTCCTTTAATGTACTTCAGATAATTATAAGTTAAAGACAAAAGAAGGCATTAAATATTTACTGAGTAAATAATACACATGATGTACAGAAAATTAAACTGATTTGGCAACTCAGAACAGTAACTAATTTGTCGTATAAGGCAAATTTTAATAGCATCCCACTTTATAATCAGATTCTGTGTTTGTTGCTCAACTCAATCATTTATTAAACAAATATTTGTAATGTGCTACTCTTGGCAGTGGGAATATAATGGTGAGCCATCTGTACAGTTACAAGTCATATTTGAATGATGTTCTAATTCATTTTTAGTAGATTCCCTATTTCATGTTTCAAAACTCAATAAAGTCTGAAATTGATATTTACTAACACTCAAATTAACAGAATAATGCTAAGCGAATTATATAAAAGAGAATTCTTCAGTATTAGTGCATGGCTAGCTGCACTTCTAATATGCTATAAGTGAATGCTTTTCAAAAATTTAAATTAAAAATCATTTACATGACATATTGATAGACAGCCTCTGAGAGTTATTGGTAATTTTCAGAAGAAGGAATAAGTGCACAGATAATTCATGTAACGTTAAACTGTAATTACATATAATATGGTGAAATGAAAAATACTGTGCCTTGTATTTTACAACATGGCAGTTCATCGGATGAGTCTTAAAAATCTCTTTTTAAAAATAACAAAAACTCCTGCAGCTAAGTACAAATTTACATTTTCAATATAGTCATGTTCTATTTTTTCCAAGGATAAGGGTGAAGAAAAATTCCAAGTGTGAATAATCAGGAAATGTCTTAGGCTGTGGAGTCTAGGGCAGTGCTAAGTGATCAGTTATCAAGGATTTCTGCCAAGGACTGAAAGATTACTTCTCAGAATATGGCCAGCCTTGTGTTCTGGTACAAGGTTTCTAAGTAAATCTTAATCTAGCCTTAGTACTAGTTTGGTTTTAATTTTTAATTTTTTTTATTCAGAAAACTGACCTAATTTTAAGTTAGAGACTTCACTTAGAAAAGCAGAGTTGGATGAAAGGGCAGCTAATGTAGAAATACATCTTTATAAACAGATATATTGATTATAACTATTTTAAGGCATAAAGGTTTAAAATGTAGCTCTAAACAGATTTTTAAATATCAGTCAAACTATAAGATGTTCTTATTATATATTTGCCGCTGTGACAAATGACAATGTTCTGTAGCCAAACAATGAGAATTTGGTAGAAACATTAGCCAACTGGAGTTTCCCAGAGATAAATTTACTTTCGTAACTCCAACTTCCCATGCCTTGAGAAGCCTTGGACCCCACTCCTCCAGGGTTCTGTGTCATTGGAATGAGACCAAGGAATCTGCATGGTTCAGCCATGTCCATCCAGGCAAGTGCCCGGCAGCCGGTCTCAGGGAAGACCAGTCACAGCGATCTGAAAGGCCCCAGAGTGACAGCTCCTGCGAAGCACAATTTCTAATGCTAACTGTCCGTGGGACTAGAAGTCATAGTGGAGCTGAGCTGGGGCTACATTAAGAAATTTGCTTCAGTAAAATGCCGCTTCGCCTTTTATTATCCTGCAGGTGCTTTCTACCGTAAACAACACCACAACGCTTAGCAAGATGAGGAAATAATGGGCTACCCGTTCTTAGGAGGCCTCCCATGTGCCAGTGAATAGTCTCCTTCCGATGAGTGCTGAACAATTCAGAATGAGGGAGAGAAGCCAAGGTTGCAAACGATTTGGGGTAACGACTTCAAGGCAATGTCAGAACCCTGTGGTGACATCCTTGGCAAGGAGGATAATTGTGCATCTTGACTGTAAGTTACTAATGTAAAAAAAGAAGCTAAATATTTCCTGAATCTGATACACTATAAAAAAAAAAATTAGCCTGTGGTACATAAAAAAATGTTGGAGATGAAGAAATGAAGTTAATTAGCATATCATTGAAGAGTTCTTGCTAGATGCTGGTTGTGCCTCTCCTTGCTGTGGACTAGCAGGTCATTAGCATTACCAATAGACCAGTGTCAAAGGAAATAGTCTATGGCATCAGGTCTGGGGAGACATGCCTGTAACGCCAGCAATTGGGAAGCCAAAATGGAAAGATCAGGAGTCCAAGGCCTTTCTCTGTCTATAGCAAGTTTAAAGGAGCCTGGGTTTATACCAGACCTTGTCTCATTAAACAAATAATGGCCTGTAATTGCTGGAAACTTGCTCATAATATGTGTTTTACTCATGAAGTAGAGGCTTAGTGCTCCAGGACCGTGATAAGCATCTCAGTGCCATGGATGGAGAATGGAACTCACACCAGCGTTTACTCTTCTCCACAGCCTATGTGTCTCGCCTCACATAACTTTCCTTTTTGTTGTTCGTTTGTTTTGCTTTTCAAGTAAACTTCATTATAAACACATACAAATAAACTGTATAGAAAAACGCTGAGATGCACAGACTTTGGGTCTGGTAAACTTCAGTGTGGATGTTTTTTATAATAGAGGTAAGGAATTTTCTTGATAGTAGTAAAGACAGGATTTGAGCAGCGAGGGGTTTTATATTCACCTCCCACATCATACGATAGATTCCCACTATTTGTCAAAGCTATATTCTGGAGTCACCATGAATGCCAGGGTGTCAGTTAGTCTTTGTTATCTACTCACAGGAAGAAATGTGTAGAGTGGCAAAGTGTGTCTCTGTCTGTGAGGACAGTTCCAAGGTAAATTAGACCATAAGACCTAACCAATGAATTAGCCCCTTGATAGATTCATAATGCAATGTCATTGGAGGGTGATAAAAAGCAGGAGGGCACAGGTCACTGGCAGAGGTAGGGCTCCTCACCCTGCCCCCTCCCCATATTCTCTTCTTCTCTTTCTGGACACCACAACACAAACTGTTCTGGTCTTCCACAGCCTCCCCATCATGGCGGACTGGGAACCAGAATAAATGTTGTGCACTTGCTTCCATGGAAAACTCAACCATAGTAATCAAAGAGTCTGACCAACATCTAGGGTTAGTTTCAATGAGCGGCAGGTGACATTTGTCAGTACGTAACTTTGGATTACATCAATTTCACTTTAAAGACGCATGATTGAACATATGGTCATTCACTAATCTTGAACCCACAGCAGCAGCACAGCCCATGCTTGAACATAGCTGTCTAGTGGCCATATGTTCTTCAGGATGCACATCACCACCTTTGACACTACATCTGAGGGCCACACAAGAAGCACAAAAAATGTGAAAGTGCGTCACTGTAAGCTTAGAAAAGGCCAAGCATCCACCTGAAACAAAGCAGGTGCTCAGTCTCACTGCTCTCCTCCCGTGTGTGCATGCACACAACTCTCCAGGGGTGGAGCTGAAGCAAGGGGGAAAAAACCACATCAGAAGCAAAAGGAGTGATGATCTGGGGAAGGGAAGACAGCCAACAGGAGCAACACGGCAGGCAGAGAAGCGCCATCTCGTGAAGAAACTTTAGGAAAAGGTGCAGAACACAATGATCCCACTTCAGCCCCAAGAAACGCGGGGCATGCGTACCCACCTCCCTGCTCAATGCTGCTCCTAGGAGAAGCGAATTCAAGCTTACAGTACACACAGGCAGTAGAGTGGCCTTCCAGAAAAGGTCCTCTGGCACAGAGATGCAGACACTGGCAGTGAAACGCAGGCTGGAGTATAATAAAGTGACAGGGCTGATGGGGCCTGAGCAGGGGCACACTGGTAATATGTAACAGCTGCCTTTCTGGGCACCAGACTCTGCTCTGTGGTATTTTATAAACACTACCAGCTCCTACTGTGGCTCATTTCAGGCTTCCAACTGTCGCCTCACTGGACATTGGCCACGGAAGAACACAGCCACACCATTATCCCACCCTGGACTTCTTATTTTTCCTTACTACCCTGAAAGCATAAGCAGCAGGACCTGCAGACAACCACCTAGCAACTGATGAGTCATTTGCATGTATTACCTTTGTTTTCAATATAACTTAATCCTCCCACTTTAAATTTTAATAGTCAGTTTTAAACAACTGGCTTGCAAAATTCCTGAAACTTTAATGAGGATTTCATGAGCAGACTAAATATAGGAAGGCACTAAGGTAGCTAAGACGCACTGCCAGAGGCAGAGGGTATTCCTCTTCCAGTGGGGTTGCCTGTGCGCCTCAAGATTTCTGACTACCCATCCCAACAAGACTCTTTGTTTCCCTACTGACTGGTCCATTTTCCTACTTGCTCTGTAGAGAGGCCAAACCACAGGGGAGAAGACGGCCCGTCCATGGGATCGAAGACTCCACAGCCTGGTCCTTGCCCACTTCGCCATGGAGATGATGAAAGACGCTAAAGACCTAATGTTGTTTCTTGTTCTCTAACTGTTCTAATGTCACTTGTTAGTTCCCCCATCCCACGGCTTCGTGAGGTTTGTCTTAAATTCTCTCAGGACAGTGGACAACCACAACCTGATCTACCTCGTACAATGCCTCCAAATATCAGTGGTAGTTAGGAGATGAACTATTGACTCGTATAGAAATTCCATGTCTATCCTTCGTCTCCTTTCCTCTGTGGCTCTTTATATACTTCACACATGGTGTGCTCTCTGTTGAATCTTTCTTTCTGAAGATTATCTGGCATTTGTCCCCTACTTCCTCATATCCAGTGAGAACCACATTTCTTCCAAGCACCTCATTTCTTGTCCTTATGGGATCTGCTTTGTCCCCTGTCCTTTGCCAGAGTCCATTGTTCTTGAAGCTTAGGATGTAGCCAAAAACCCAAGTTCCACTTCTGTAGTTCCACCTATACAGCCAGATGACTGTACCCTATCCCACCACTTACCTTCCAAATCCATCTTCCAAGAATCATCTGGACCCATCCCCTCACAACCAAAGCATCCACTGATGATGAAAAGGTCTTTGGAACCATTGTGCCCATCAGGCCCCCTGAAGCTAGACTACATTGTGGCCAAAACTTGACAGACACTCCGCATTCCCTCTTGTTGCTAGGCAACTGCACCGATGGGTAGCCGATGCTTCTATTATCCCATTTGGTGGTGATGGCAGCACATGTACTGTAGCTCTGGATTCAGGATAAGCAACAGAAGCGGGCACACACACACACACACACACACACACACACACACACACACACACACACACAAAGGACACTTCAATCACTTAGAGATCCCACTAACAAAACTGCATGTTCTTCCAGGGTGGTAGAAAAAATGTCCACCTTACCTGCCCCTGGACTGGGCAGGATCCCTGGAGATGCAACCACCCTGGGAAAGAGCCCAGATTTACTTGCGTTTTTTAACATAGACAATTTGTAGCTAAAATGCAGAGCTGTGGATATCTTTGGTCATCATGATTCCAGTCGTAAAAAGCCATCTGTGTGCTACTTCTCTAGCCGAAGAATGTGTTTGGTGAACATCTGAGGTAAGCCAATGAAGTCTCCCTGCATTACAGTTACGTCCAAGTGTGCTCTGGGCTCCTGAGTGTTTTTGCACTCTCGGTTGGTCTAACTATACACACCTTTTGCCTCCAGACCAATCTCCCCTTTCTTACTTGACCTTGTATCCACTTTCCAAGTCATTCTGCTATAGGTTCTCACTCAGACAAACGCACAGTACAACAAGTTCATTAAATAAGCTTAGCTTTCAAATCCAGTGTTACATCCTTATCTCTATTGTCCTGGCTCACATGTATCATGCTAATCTCCCTTCCTTTAGCCTCTATCTATGACCCTCAGCTTTTGTTTTTCTCCTCCATAACTAGAAATGCCTTCTCATCCCTTCAGGACAACCCCTCCACAATCTAGTGTTCATTTAAAGCTCTGCCTTGGACCCTTTAGCACCTGGGTTTCTTTAATAGTATATATTAACTGTAAAAACTGGGTTATTATAATATTTTCTTACATGTATAAAATAAATACATATACTTCTTATACTACTGCTATCAGGCAATTGCAACATTTTAAGTTAACTACACATAATTTGACCCCTAGTGTTTCTCTTCTATAGCTATACTTAGCCATGTGAGTATCCCAAAGACATCCAAACAGACTTCTTAAAAGAAATCAGAATTTATTTCTAGAACAATTATTTCTGAGTTCCTACAATGTGCCGGATGAAGAAAACACAATTCATGAGACATTTGTGACTTCATAGAGCACAAAAACCTCTATTCTTCCACTCTCAATATGATACTTTCTCAAAGTCATTTTCCCTGTCCCCAAATGGTGTAGCCACCAACAGATACAAACTCTAAGGACTAGAACTATCTTTAACATTTCTGTCACTGTCCTTACCCTTCCGCATGTCCATCCTCAATGTCGCTACTTTTTCTCTTACGTATATATGAAGTCTTCCAGCACCGCAAATGTTTCTCACACTATCTCCCTCTGGTGAACTGCTTCTACATCCTTGTAACTGGTCTTTTAACACTCACTCTACCTAGTCTCTGAATACATCGGCCAAAGTACTTTTTGAAAACTATACTCCCTCTCCCCTCATGCCTCAACTGAAAATGCATTACCTCTCTTTATTATTTGATTACAGGAAAAGGTGACAATGGCCTCAAACTCTAGACTATTGTTCAGCCTCTCTTTAAACAATACTTTCCCCTCAGTGTCTGATCTGCCCGTTCTTTTCTTCCCATCACAGAATCAAGACCTGCCTTTTCTTTTATTGAAAACATAACAATCTCACATCCGATTCTTACACATCTGACTGCCATGCTCTCGCTCAAGCTCCTTGTAAGGTTTTGACCATTTTACATTGCAGTTTCCTGCACTGTTGTCGTCTTTTGCTTTAGCTTCCTTATGGACATGTCCCTGTACATATTTGTTGTCATTAGACACAACAGACCTTTGCAAAAAAAAAAATGGCATTCACATAGTAAAAGCAAGCTAAAAATGTGCACAGAAAAGTGGATCGATGGAATAAAGTTGAAGACCAGACATAAATCCATACACATGTGGACACCTGGTTTTTAATAAAGAAACCATAAATACATGCTGGAAAAAGACAGCATCTTCAACAGATGGTGCTGGTCAAACTGGATGTGTGCATGTAGAAGAATCCAAACAGATCCATAATCACAACCCTGCACAAGACTCAACTCCAAATGCACCAAAGATCTCAACATAAAACCAGATGCACTGAATGTGATAGAAGAGGTGGGGCTATCCTTGAACTCAATAGCACAGGAAAAGACTTTCTGAACAGAACATTGTTAGCACAGGCACTAAGATCAACAGATAATAAGCGGGACCTCATGAAAGTGAAAAGCTCCTGTGAAGCAAAGGACACTGTTATTAGGACAAAACAGTGGCCTAGAGACTAGGACAAGAATTTTTTTCTTTATCAACTACACATTCAATAGAGGGCTAATATCCAAAATATATAAAGAACTCAAAAACTTGGATATCAAGAAAACAAATAACCCAGTTAAAAATGAATTACAGATCTAAACAAAATACTCAAAAGAGGAAACCCAAACGGCAGAGAAACACTTGAAGAAATGTTCAACAAGCCGGTGTGGTGGGGCAAGCCCATAATCCTAGCACTCGGAGAGACAGACACAAACAGATCTTTGTGAGTTTGAGGCCAGTTTGGTGTACAAGGAGAGTCCAGAACAGCCAAGGCTACACAGAGAAACCTTGTCTCAGAAAAACAAAACAAAAACGGAAGACTAAAGTAAGGACGGAAAGAAGGAAGTAGGTGTGGGGGTGGGGTGGGTTGGGGGGAGAGGTTCAGCATCCTTAGCCATCAGGGAAATTCAAATAAAAATTTCTCATCTTATAGATGTCAAAATGGCCAATATCAATAATACAAGGGACAGGCCACGCCAGCGAGAATGTGGAGTAAGAGGAGCACTCCTCCACTGCTGGCTGGTGGGAGTGCAAGCATGTACAGCCGTGATCTGGATCAGTGTAATGGTTCCTCAGAAGTTGGAGAATATCCTGCACATACAATGGAACGTTACTCAGCTTTAAAAAAGTGAAATCATGAAATTTTCAGATGGAACTAGAAAAAAAAAATCCTGAGTGAGGTCATTTAGATCCCAGAAGGCAAATATGGCATGCATTTATTTATTCACAATCTGTAGAACCACAGAGGTTACATATAGAGTAAGGGACTTGAGGAGGTGGGGCAGAAAGACCTCACAAGGAAAGGGAAATAGAATAGACAGTTATGGGTGAATGGGGTGTACTGGGATGGAAGGATCAAGCAGGGAGGGAAGGGAGGAGCAGGAACAGGAGGGGAACATAGGGAGAGACAGCTAAAGAGCCAAAAGGGGTAGCATGGAAATCTAATATAACAGAAGTGTCCTAAAATATTTACATATATTAAGACTTCCTTCCTTCCTTCCTTTCTTCCTTCCTCTTCTCCTTTTTGACCCCACATCTTCTGTGTATGTTGTTTGACTTGCAGTTTTGTGTTTTTCATGGGATGTCTTCATACGCCAGCGGTGGGTCTCTGTGTCTATACCTGTTTCTTGTTTTGGGCTCTTTTCCTTCTATTTGTTTTATCCTATTGTAATGTGTTTGGTTTTTGTTTTATCATCTTATATTTTATTATTATCCTTAGAAGCCTGTTTGTTTTGGAAGACAGAAAGGAGGTGGATCTGGACAGGTGGGGAGGTGGGGAGGGACTGGGAAGAGCAGAAGTTGAAAAACCATAATCAGCATATAGTATATGAAAAAAACCCCACATTTTTGGAAAAAAATGTGTGGTAGAAGTAGGTACTCAATAAATAATCCTCAATTAACTGGAAGTCAGGAAACTTGATCTTTTATAGTTGCTCAGGTCAATTTGCTTTTACAGGAGATCACAAACAGGCATAACGGTCACGCATGGCCTGGGGACATGTTTCATTAGCCCAGCACAGTGCTTGAGCCAGTTTTAAGCACATGCGTGTAGGTGGGGCTTATACCCTCTAGACTGTGTGCCCTACCACTTCTACTGTCTATCCCAGGCACATTACATTGGTGTTGTTGGCGTTGCATTTGGTTTTGAGGACCTAAAGGATATATATCTCTCAGGTCCTTTTCAACTATAAGACTTATTCATGTTGCTATGGGTAACAGTTATTTATTTTTTAAAAAACTGGTAAGAACTGGACTTAGTAGACATCAAGATGCAGAGCAAAAAATAAGAACAGCTAAAGCTCCAAGTTAAGATCTGAGCACTCTAAGCTACAGAGAATATCCTGGCAAAAGTACTTCTCAAAGAGGAAAGAAAGAATCACGTAACGCTTATAGGAGCTGGAAACCAGAATCCTAACACAAGGATTAAGACAGACATGTTAAAATGCTCTGGTAGTAACTGGCTCAGACCTGTAGGTTATTTATCCACATTACATAAAACATAGCACACTCTGCCAGTTCCCCAAGCGCTGCTCATCAGCCAGGCTCAGGATGGAGGGACACTTGGCAACGCGCTGTAGACCTCCCACTCCATCCCACAGGCCCTCAGTTATGTGAGTGAATTCTTTGTTATCATATTAAAATTCACCACCTTCTAAAGTAATGTGATATTTCCAGTTTGCTGAGTTTTATTTATTGAAGAATAACCTTTATTAAACATTTAATCCTGATCTTAAAAAAAAAAAAAAAATCACAACCTTCAAACAAAAGCTGCTCCAGGAAGAAAAACTAGTTCCTAAAGTTCTTAAGACCTCTCAAGGTTTATGTCTCTCACACTTTCAAAAATTAATAATCCTTAAAGCTTAAAAGTTAACTGTAATGTCAAAATATTTCCATGAACTAAAATCCATTTGTAAATGTTTTGGAATATACTATTTTAATTTTATGTGAGAAATCTTCAAAAGCAGTCTAATTATTCTATAGAAAGGAAATATAAGTAGGAATTCCTAGTCATAATTGACCAATGTGGATGTATTATTTCACCTGTTCAAATACTGTCTTTCAATATGATGTTTTTTAGATCCAATAAAAGTAGCTCCAGGCTCTTCCAGAAATTTATTAAGCATTTGCATTAGACTATAGTGATCTGTGAGACAGCTGCTTGTACCTGTTTATAGACTAACATGTCAAGACTCGAACCATCTTCTCACTCCTTCTAGAGCAGTGTGAGCAAAGGAAATACATCCTCATCAAGCACACATACATTGTGAAGAGGAAGCTCATCTAATAACTATCCACAGTTTTTATGAGCTAAAATGACATCTTCATGATGTTTTATCTTCCAAACAAAATAGAGAAAAATTGTATGGCTCTGCATTAATTTCAACATAAAAATATATTAGCATGCCCAATAAAACAAAGAAACCTTGCTAATAATTAAAGAAAATGCAGTAGGGAATCACACACACACACACACACACACACACACACACACACACACACACACACACACACACACACCCCACCATGAAGCTCTAGCATAGGGATACACACACTCAAGGACCCTGATGGAAGGTAGAACCATTTAGAGTAATTTGTTAATCTATATCAGGAGCTTTAAAACATCCATGCTTTTTTATCTGGTAATTGCACTTCTAGAAATGTATCCTAAGTAAACAAAGCCCAACCAAAGATTTATTGTCGATACTATAACCTCCAGACTATTTATAAAACTGAGAAACTAGAAAAGCCTGAGTGTTGACTATCCAGTGAGAGTTTACGCTGGTTACTGTGGACCCACTTGAGGATCTATCAGGCAGTCATTGCAATGCATGTTGAAGGAGTATATGTATTAACAAGAGCAATATCTCTGTCGATAATGCTAAATGAAAAGAGCAAGAAGAAAACTCTTATAGCAACAGAATCCGAAGTTTTTTCAAAAAGTCTATTGTTACACAGGTGTGCTCAGTTTCTAAAAACTCGACAAACTGTATATGTCATGTGTATGAACTACAGCGATTAAGCATTGCATTTGAAGGTCAATTCTGTAGAAACCCACTCAAAAGGGGAAAAAAAAAACATGAAAAAGAACAATCTTAGTTTTCCTAGTGTTGCCTCGTGAACCACTAAAGCAGAGGAGAGACTACAAACATAGAAAGCAGGACCGCTTCCAGACCCAGCTGCACTCGCTATTGGCTGTGTTGCCTAGAATGCCACGGCCTTTGAATTGTACTTCCCTCCTCTGTGAAGCTGGGGATACAGTCATTTAGAAATCAGTTTAAAAAAGAAACACTAACTGTTTTGGATTGTCTTCTGGTGTGTTTACATTTCATCTGCTATTGTAAAGCTTCCACTGAAGAGGACTTAACAATTATTACTTAAAGCGATATTGTTAAAGGCCATCAGCAGAGTGCTATGCTGTCAAGTCCTTGACCCCTGATGATCAGAGTTCATTCACCAGATCTAGCTCTCACACTTCTCTCCTGAGGTGAACCTATATTCTCTCAACCCTTATTGGATTCTACAAAATTCCAGTCTAATCTAGAAATCTCCCAAGGGATGAACTCTGGTTTCTGATATGATAACCAAAACTTTCCCTTTGGTAACCAAATTGTTAATCAATACAATTGCTTCCAGACTCAGTAACGTATATCTTCTGATCACTGGAGGTGTCTGATCAATGGATCAGGAATGAGATCAGAAACTGGACATTTCCAGTTGGTTTTGTTAATGAAGCAAGTGTCTAGGGCTCAGCTGTGGGCACTTTCCCTTTATGATGCCCTGAACCTACTATTTAACACATGAAGAATACTCTGGATTCAACCTAAGCAAAGAAATGGCATTGCTAAATGAATAACCTCCTTCTTCGAAGGCTGAGGAAGAACGGAAGCAGGCTTGTCCCAGTGATGACTCTCCTCTATTTCCCTTCTATATTATTAAATTAAAAAAAAAAAAAAAAAAACACTAACTGTGGCCCAATAAGCATTAGTGGCCTGATTCTTCCTATATGGATGACACTGCCTCCTTGGCCACTTTTCTTAAAATCCTACCCCAATGGTATCAGGCCCAAATTACACTAATGGAATGTCTTTAAAGACATACCATTCCCTCAGAAGAGACAGCGGTTACCTTCCAACAGCTTTCATGCCACTTAGAAAAGAAAAGAAGGAAAACATAATGACAGCTCTACTATATTTCATATGGCTAAAAGGATCCAGCCTTCCTTTCCTCTGAATGGAAGTGAAAGCATTCTATATAAACTAGACCTCATTAAGACGGTGTGGTGGTTTGAATAAGAATGCCCTCCAAATAAAAGGGACCTCATAAAACTGAAAAGCTTTTGTAAGGCAAAGGACACTGTCAAGAGAATGAAACAGCAGCCTACAGATTGGGATAAGATCTTCACCAACTTTACATCCAGCAGAGGAAATTTTTCCAAAATATATGAAGAATTCAAAAAATTAAATACAAACCAAATAATCCAATTTAAAAATGGGGTCCAGAGCTAAACAGAATTCTCAGAAGAGGAATCTCAAGTGGCTGAGAAGCACTTAAAGAAATGTTCAATAGTCCTTAGTCATCAGGGAAATGCAAATCAAAAGGATTCTGAGATTCCATTTATACCCTTCAGAATGGATAAGGTCAAAAACTCAAGTGATAGCACATGCTGGTGAAGATGTGGAGAAAGGGGAACACTCCTCAATTGCTGGAGGGAGTACAAACTTGTACAACCACTTTGGAAATCAATCTGATGCTTCCTCAGAAAATTGGGAACAGTGCTACCGCAAGACCCAGTTAAACCACTCCTGGGCATATACCCGAAAGATGCTCCACCACACAACAGAGACATTTGCTCAACTATGTTCATAGCAGCTTTATTCATTATAGCAAGAATCTGGAAACAACCCAGATGTCCCTCAACCAAAGAATGGATTTAAAAAAAAAATGTGGCACATTTACAGAATAGAATACTACTCCACTATTAAAAAACAAGAAAATCATGAAATTTGCAGGCAAATGCATGGAACTATAAAACATCATCCTGAGTGAGGTAACACAGACCCAGAAAGACACACTTGGTAGGTACTCACTTATAAGTGGTTATTAGCCATATAGTACAGAATAATCCTATAATACCATACTCCACAGACCCAAGGAAGCTAGGTAACAAACAAGGAGGGTCCAAGGGAAGATGCTTGAATCACACTCAGAAGAGGAAACAGAATAGGAAATGAAAGTGGATGAAGTGTGGGAACTGGGTGGGAGAGGGTTGGGGAGGGGAGAGGGTGGGGATCAGATGTGGAGAAAGCAGGAGTGAGAGGTGAGAGGGTTGGGAGAAGGGAAATGAAGGAGGGGCATCTGTGTGACAAGCTGGAGACCTTGCCTGTGACATGATAGGCCCCAAGGAAGATGTGTGGGTGACTCTAGTCAAGAGTCCTAGCAGTGGAGGACATGGAAACTGAAGTGGATATCTCCTAGCCAGGCAGGATTTCCAGTGGAAGGAGGGGGACATCCACCTACTCACAAAACCTTTGATCCAAAATTTACCCTACCTACAAGAAATGCAGGGATAAAGATGAGGAAGAGATTTTGGAATGGTCAACCAATAATTGCCCCAAACCTGAGACCCATTCCCATAGGAGAGCCAACACTTGCCACTAATAATAATACTCTGCTATGCTTGCAGACAGAAGCCTAACATAATTGTCCTCTGAGAGGCTCCACCCAGCAACAGTTCAAAACAGATGCTGAGACCCACAGCCCAACATTACATGGAGTTTGCAGAGTCTTCTGGAAGAGTGGGGGAAGCATAGAAGGACCCAGAGGGGACAAGAACTCCATAAAAAGACCAACCAAGTCAAGTAACCTAGGCCCATGGGGGCTTACAAAGACTGAAGTGCCAACCAAAGAGCAGGCATGGGCTGAACCTAGGCCCCTACACACATGTAACCAATGGGCAGCTTGGTCTTCATATGGGTCCCCCCCCAGCAAGTAGAGTGGGGTCTATCTCTGACATAGTCTCTGTTGCCTGTTTTTATATCACTCACTCATAGCTGGGCTGCCTTGTCTTGCCACAGGGGAAGAGGATGCACTCAGTCCTGATGCAACTGGGTATGCTGAGGTGGGTTGGTAATGGGGGAGGGGCTCCTTTTCGGAGAAGGGAACAGAGAAAAGGGGGAAGAGAGGAGAAGGATGGGACCAAGAGGAAAGAAAGGAGAGGTGCATTTGGGATGAAAAGTGAATTTAAAAAAATGAATGCCCTCCACTGGGTTATATATTTAAGTGTTTAGTCACCAGGGAGCTGCACTATTTGAAAAGATTAGAAGGATTAGGAGGCGTGGCCTTGTTGGAGGAAGCATGTCACTGGGGATGGGCTTTGAGGTTTCAAAAAGACATGCCAAGCCAGAGTCTCTCTCATCCTGATGCCTATAGATCAGGAAGTAGCTTTCAGCTGCAGCTCTGGTGCCTGCCTTCATGCCAAGTTGTCCCCTCTAACACCGATGACAATGGACTAAGCCTCTGTTATAAAAGCTGCCTTGAGCATGGGTCTCATTATAGCAACAAAACAGTGACTAAGACAGACAGGCATGCCATTAAGGCTGACCAAAGGACAAGGGGGAACCAGAGCTTTCTTTCCTTTAAAAAGAAGCTGGGCATTTCCCCCCTATTCATTCAAACTCCTAAGTCAAAATCCTATCTAGAGCTGTTTCTTTCTCTATAGTATACAAACATATTCAGATTCCCTGCAATTTATTTCATTCAGTCTCAGTCTCTAGCCTTACATAGCCATGTGAAAATTAGTTCTCGCTTATTAAAACTAAATTAAAATTTTCAATTATAAATGTGATACCTGCTCATTCAATTAAAAAAGCTTCTTGGCTTTTTTAAAAAAGATGAAAACACCTGAAATACTATCATCTAAAAATCTCAAAGCTGAGCAAAATATCTTACTCAAGGTGTATATGTAAGGGGTTCGTCTACTACCTGCCTTGTAAGCAAAGAACCTATTGGAAGTAATCCCTGATAGGAAAGGCGGGTGAATTCTCTCCAGCAGAGTATCCTAGGGTATATGGACTACATTCCATGGCACGCCCCGTGTCAAGGAGTAGATGGCTAACACAAAATGAACTTCGTGTCTTATTGGGGGTTTTGTCTTATTGTTTTTTTAAAGCTTTTTATTTTCATTTTTCTTCGTTTCTTGAGATAGAAGTATGTGCATGAAGGGAGGTAGGGAAATCTGGGAGGAGGAAAGAATATAATCAAAACATGTTGTGCCAGCCGTGGTGGCGCACGCCTTTCATCCCAGCACTCGGGAGGCAGAGGCTGGTGGATCACTGTGAGTTCAAGGCCAGCCTGGTCTACAAAGTGAGTCCAAGACAGCAAAGGCTACACAGAGAAACCCTGTCTCGAAAACAAACAAAAGGGAGCTAGAGAGATGGTTCAGTGGTTAAGAGCACTGACTACTATTCCAGATGTCGTGAGTTCAAGTCCCAGCAACCGCATGGTGGCTCGTAACTATCTGTAATGGAATCTGACACCCTCTTCTGGCATACAGGTGTACATGCAGGCAGAGCACTGTGTACATAATAATAAATAAGTAAATCTTTTTTAAAAATGCTGGGCGGTGGTGGCGCATTCCTTTAATTCCAGCACTTGGGAAGCAGAGGCAGGAGGATCTCTGTGAGGTTGAGGACAGCCTGGTCTACAAAGTCCAGGACAGCCAAGATAACACAGAGAAACCCTGTCTCTAAAAACTAAAAAAAGAGCCAGGCGTGGTGCCTCACACCTTTAATCCTAGCACTCCGGAGGCAGAGGCAGGTGGATCGCTGTGAGTTCGAGGCCAGCCTGGTCTACAAAGTGAGTCCAGGACAGCCAAGGCTACACAGAGAAACCCTGTCTCGGAAAAAAAAACAAAACCAAAAAACAAAAACCAAAAAACTAACAAACAAAAAAACATATTGTATAAAAATTGTTTAAAAATACACTGACCATAAAATGCAAAGTGCATAGCCTCTTCGGATAAAATGTTAGAACCAAAGCAAAGTCTTGAAAACATTGCAGACCATTTCAGAGGTCAGAGCATAGCCAGGTTTCACTTAGTGCAATGAAAGACCTGTCGCTTAAGCCCATGATCCTCAAAGTCTAGTTCACAGGAACCACCTAGGAGCTTTAGAGACCACGGATCCCCAGCCTCACTACTGCTGAGAAGTAGGAGTGATAGGTAGGAAGGCCAGGGAATCTGTGTGTCTCATAGGTGTTCAAGTAATTCCTGTTGGGAGAACCACTACTTTGTGTCTTAATTTTCAGAAATGCGAGTGGGGTTATTTGAAGAATCCAACATCAAACACAGTTGCACTTTTGGCCTCACTGTGCAGTAACTGCACCCTTAACAGGACTCGCTGACCACAATGACTTTCTCCTAAAGTGATCATAATATGTGATACCTGACAGAGAAAGCAGACTAAAGCATGGCATGGTGGCACATGCCTCTAACCCCAGCATTTGTAGGACAGAAGCAAGTTCATAAATCCCAGTTAGTTCCAGGCTTGCGTTTAAATATCATAGCAATGCGACTCTAAATTTCCCCCTTTGAAAGAAGTTGATCTCTTGGTAGAAAGAAGGCAGGTTTGACTTTATCATAATGAATGTGAAAGGAGTGGGGAGCGAGTTGGAGTCTGAAGGGGGCACTGAGACACCACCTGGATTAAGCCGGTGCCATCAGCCCTGCGTTAGAAGCTAACTTCCATACCCATCTCCAGCCTGTTGCACTAACTGTGCAAAGCTCTGCTCGTGAGACTTAACGATGGGCAAGAGGCGTGACAGTGAGAGTTAAAGGAGACCTTGTTGAGGCTACACTAGAGCCAAGTGTGCAAATTTGAAGAGAAAATCCTCCCAAGAAGTAACTATATTAGCCAGAACTAAATACTAAGGAGTTCTAAAAGGTTTTAAGTAATGAATTAGACGTTACAGGTTTCCCCTTTAACCCTTATAGGCAGTTATCTTAAATTTAGAGTCATTTTAAATTGTAAGATAATACTGGACTTATTTAGACTGCCTTAAGACTTGAGCTCAACAAACTGGCTAAGAACATTCAACTGAGGATTTGGAGGCTACAAAGGGACTTGTGCTTGCACAGGCCTTTGACTCCCAGCAGGGACTAACTGCCTCCAGACACTTACTAGAGGAGACTATGGGTTTGTACACTGCTGGCCATATAGGAGTGATAGCAGTGGCATTTTTTTTCACTAATAAATAAACTAGTAACCCATAATAATAGCTGATTCTGCTAGAGATGTAGGAGTCTATTAGACTGGGTGACAGAGAAAGAAGTCTGCTCGCACGGTATTCTTATAGTCTTGCTTGTGAGCGTAGCCTTTAACGGCTGAGCCACCTCTCTAGCCACCTCTGCCAGTACTCTACCAGGCAGAAATACTTCAGCTACTCATCTGCCAGGGGTTTGAAGAATAAGACCCAGAATCCCAGAATCAGTCAACTCTAGTTCAAACTGAGAACATGTTCAGCTGTGTATATGACACATTGCAGTGGATTGCAGCCCAGCCATTGGAGAGCTCCCTTCCTTCTCACCATAAATGACCCAATCCAGCTAAGAAGGAAGAGGTGTGGGAACATTACAGAGGGACATGAGGACTTAGCAAGTCAGGTATGCTGCACCTATACCCCCAGCTCTTGAAGATGAAGTCATGGCTGATGGAACTCCATCAGAGACAGAGCAGCCGACTCTTAGATCGTGGGGTGTGATGGCTTCCTTTCAAGAAACAGGGGCTAAATAGCAACTCAATCCTAGATTTTTTTTCGGACTCTGATGTGAGGAAATAAACCACCAAAGGCCGCAACAGCGGCAAGGCTTTAAATGTTAGACCTATGCTTGTTCCCTGTGGAGATGGTAAGGCTGACCTATCTGGCTCCTAACCCATCTTTTCTGAGTCTGCAATCTTTGTTTCTTGAGAAGACAACCATCCCAGCCCCTGGGAATGTGGCTTTGGTTGGTTCTGTTTGAAATCCATGGGCAGCCTTGTAATTCTATGTGGCACCACTTCCAGGTCACCCTCAAAATAAAAGAGTTTTGCGTACTCACTGAGAAAGAAGACAAGCCACAAATAGAAAGAACCCTTGTACTGTACTGTGAAATATTAGGACCCAGGGTAGGGAAAGACCTCTTCAAAACCAGAGGAAAACCCTGGAGGACAAAAACAGGCTGATGTGAGGAAGTCCATCAGGCCTCCCAAGCCTGCCTAGCATGTGCCTGGATGATGAGTCCTTGGTCCGTTCTCACAGTGAGGTTGCACCACCTCTGCCTTTCTTAGACACTCTCCAAGGGCCAGTCCTACCACAGAGGGAACACTGTCTCTCATCTGCAATGTTGACCTCAAGCCTGACTCAGCATAGCATGCTCTTTCAGAACGAGAGGCCACAAAGCCTAGTGTGGAGCTTTCTGTCCAGAACCTGTTTCCTGCTTCTAACCAGCAGCCACTCTGCCTGCAAGAAACATAATATTTCTTCCTCAGGGAAGTTTTTCTTCCCTACCCCTCAACCATGTTTAAAAACCAGCCAGTAAATATCTGAATCTTGCATCTTGCTTAGCATTGACCATAAATGAGAAAATAACTGTAGGATTGTTTATTCTGCCTCGAAATCCAGTGAAACTTGACTTGTGCAACAGTGACTCTGACCACCTACTTTGCAGTTTCTGTTTCTTCAGGGCCATGTGAATAATTGGTGTTAAGTAGTATCCACTCAATGAATAAGAAATAGACCACCTCAAACTAAAGCCAGGGCCAAACTAACAACACTAAGGCGCTTTCATTTCATTGAGGTGATGCAACCTTTAGCCCTCAACTATTGCAACAATGAGAGCTCCAAATGTTTCACGGGTATTGCTGATAATATTTCATTCTGTTCTAGCAAATAAAGCAATTAACCCAAAGTCGTGTGGCATTCAGAATACTATCTACCATAAAATCATTTTATAAACTGGGCTTAAAATTAAAAATAATGGAATAGTTCAACAGTGACCATGGTTTCAGCTAAATAATATCCAATCAAGGCAAAATATGAGTATTAAACATTTATAAGCTGCTCAGAATACTATGAATTAATCAGTGTTTCCTCATTTAAATGTTTAATATTTAATGCTAGTGCTTTGCAAGAATTTTGATAGTACCACATTTCAGAAGTTCCATATTTTTCTTCTGGTGGTGGGAAAAGCTGGGAAATACCTTTAGATAATTTAATAGAGAGGATGGTAAAATCGCATATTTTCCTGGTGCCTGAAAGTGTTTAGCATTTATTTTAAAAGCTTAAGCATTTGCATAAATATGGAAGAATTCTCTGAGGCCACTTTATAAAACATTCACAGATGTATTGTTCTATATGCCTTTTCTCTCCTAGCTCTCATGAATAGGATTACTGCCTATATGAAAGAAACCCTGGTCAGCTAGCTTCCACCATGTGCAGATGCAGTGAGGACACACCATCTGGGGAACTTCCCAGCCTGTGAACCTGCTGGAGCCTTGCACTGAACGTCACAATCCTCACAATTGTGTGAAATGATTTTCTGTTGTTTATATCTGCTTATGGGATTTCACAGCTGCCTAGAAGGATATCATTTTCTCTGAAGCATGTGAGCTCACAGGGTCATAAGTAGTTGCAGTGTTTGGTACTGTGACACCAGAATACAGATGCAAACTTCTGGGCATCAGCCATGCGTCATAGAGACAAACATTAAATACAGAATGCAGAGCAGGCAAGAAAACTGCCTTTGAATTTATATCAGTAAAAGGGAAAGCCACTTGTTCTGTACCCTAGTAACGACAGGGTTATGTTCCAGGTTGCTCCTACTCTCCCTCACGTGTGAATGGGTGTCTGGTCATTTTAGTAAGTTAGCACCAATTGTCAACCATCTTAAACCATAAGCAGGTAACTTAAACAACCATATACTGTCATTAAATTCTAAGTAAAATTAGACATTAGGAATAATACTTTAAAGAGTAGATGTGTATTTTTTTAAGAAAGCAAATACTGTGTACACTTTAAATCTTGTAATTGCCTTGTCTTTATGAAGTGATGACAACAGACATTACAGATATCTGTAAATCAAAGCCTTAAATTGGCTAAATGGGAGAAGTCATGTCACCTCCATTTCCCCTACAGGAGCCTGCTGATTCAGGCTCTCTCCCTCACGCTGCTATTCACTCTTTAGTGCCTCAACGTTTATTAGATCTTCTCTTACTATGTCAAACCCTCTGCTATGTAAACACAGTCCTCATTACTTTTTTGATCACACGATTAAGCTCTCAGAAGCTTCTATTTTTAGGCCTTCTTGCCTTTAAAGCCCCCAACTTTAAAGATCCATTTTATGTGAATACATATATATGAAGGCTACAACGCAGGGCTTGACAGGAATGCTGCAGTCATGAACCTACAGCAGCTGTGGCTGTCTGCACAAGACTTGTACAGCAACCCAGTCAACATTCTACCTGGGAGGGTGGGGGGCTCACTAGTCTCCATCCCTTACAGAAGAGCTATTGACAATGTGTGGCTCTGGACAGAGAGTTGGCTTTATCTAGGTATATGTCCCCTAGTATGTCAGGCTTGCTCTGGTGGATGGATGGCCCCACACCCATGAGTACAGGACTCAGTGAGTTATTTTTTGAAAAAGAATACAAAGTTTGGGGGAGAGTGGGCACAGAGAAGGTGGAGAGTGGATTTAGAATGACTAAGGGATGGGGGTGAATATGATCAAAATAAATTGTATGCATATGTGAAACTCTCAAATAATTAATAAAGCATATTTTTTAAAAAAATCTCACCAGACTTTTTTTTCTCCCTGCCCCCAGGATTTATTTATCATGTATACAGTGTTCTGTCTGTATGTACTCCTGAATGCCAGAAGAGGGCACCAGATCTCACTATAAATGGTTGTTAACCACTATGTGGTTGCTGGGCATTAAACTCAGGACTTTTGGAAGGGCAACCAGTGCTCTTAACCTCTGAGCCATCTCTCCAGCCCCAATAAAGCATACTTTAAAAGTCTAATAGACGTATAGTCATAAGTAAAGATAGTTTTGACTTGAGTAGTCAACACTTTTCACTGCGATGTGTGTCAAGTTATTCCTCAGGACCATAACTTCGTTGAACGCTGTAGATATTTATTGCTTTTTTGAGTTTGTTCAATACCAGGGGTTTTGTTTTGATACATTTTGCTTTTATGTTGTCTGATGAAATTTGAGGATGAAATGAAATGTAAAAACCAGTGACAGGAAAGTGTGGTGGCACACGCCCATAGTCATGGCCCTTGGGTATGAGAGTTGGTTTCATTGCCAGCATGAAAGTCAAGAAAGAATCTCAAGGACTGCCTAGATCAAGATGGCACCCGGGCATGTCTGACTGTACTGACTTAATTCTCATGGAAAGACCTTCCCGCCATGGATGGCGTCATTCCCTAGGCGAGAAGACCCTGAATGACGTCAGAGCGGAAAAAGTAATCTGTGTTAAGCATAAATTCACTTTCCTAGTAGGTAAAGTTTTTCATGGGGACGTACCCCTTGGACTAGTGTCTCGATATAAGTGAGTATATACCATTTAACTCTTTTTGCTTCTGGGTGAACTCACTCATTATGATAATTTCTAGTTCAATCCATTTGTCCACAAATTTCAGAAATTCCTTGTTTTTAACAGCTGAGTAGTATTCCATAGTGTAAATGTACCATGAGGACATCCTATTGAGACTTTAGGGGTGAGAAGCCTGGGAGAATGAGGAAACAGAAGGATCCAGAGGGTCCTAGAAAACTACAGGTGGGTCTGGACCCTGGGGTCCTCCTCAAACTATGGCACCAGCCAAGGAAAATATAGGCAGTAAACTTTGAACCCCTACCCAGACTAGCTGATGGACAGGACATTCTCCACCGTTAAGTGGAGAAGGAGATCTGACTTTCACACAAACTCTGGTGCCCCATATTTGACCATGTCCCTTGGATGGGGACGCCTGGTGGCACTCAGAGGAATGATAATAGGTCACCAAGAAGAGACTCGATACCCTAGAGCATATACAGGGAGAGGAGGTCCCCCTCAGTCACAGACATAGGGGAGGGGGATAGGGGGGAAGCGGGAGGGAGGGAGGAATGGGAGGATACAAGGGATGGGCTAACAACTGAGATGTAATTTGAATAAATTAATAATAAAAAAAGGGAAAAAAGCATAAATTCACTTGTTACCTTTGTTCTTAGGTGTAGTGTGACCAGCTGCTTCCGGTTCCTGGCAACTTAACTTCTCTGTAAGGATGGATTACCACCTGGAACTCTGAGCTGAAAATAACCCTCCTCCCCTAACTTGCTTTTGCTAGGGCGCTTTATCACAGCATCTGAAATGAAACCAGGACACTGAGACAGGAGAGCCATTGAATATCCTGAGCCAGCCTGGGCTACAGGCCATGGAGCATCCTGAGCCAGCCTGGGCTACATCGGTGAGCACCTTAAGTCTTAGCCTTCATGTTGGCTGTCAGGATATCAGAACAGAAAGTTGAAGTACATTAGCAACTCTGATTCTTTCTGTTTGTGTTTGGTGGGTTTGTTGTTTAATGAGGCTGGGTCTTTCTGTAAGGTCCCAGCTAGCTTGGATACCAGCAATTTTCCTACCTTGGCCTTTTGTGCTTTGGGATTATAGGCAACAGGATATTGGCATGTGCCACTCTACTCCTGACCTCCCTTTAATTGGTGGGTTTGGAGATGTACTATATGACAATTTCAAATAAATGTACTTAATTTTTTAACTATTACCATCTCTGGTACTTAATCATGAACTAATGACTTTAATTTTCAGTTTTCTATTAAAATGTATATTACTCTTGATGTATTCATATAAATTCTTTTCTCCCTCTCCCTCTCTCTCTCCTTAGAAACTTCACACTATAGGAAAATTGGAATACGTCACTAGAAATTTTTTCAAATGCATTAGAAATAAGTGCAGGTGTGAATGGCTCCCATCACAGCCTCTTTTTTTGTTTCTTTCTTTGTTTTGTTTTTTGGTTTTTTTGTTTTTGTTTTTGTTTTTCAAGACAGAGTTTCTTTGTGTAGCCTTGGCTGTCCTGAACTCGCTTTGTAGACCAGGCTGGCCTTGAACTCACAGCGATCTGCCTGCCTCTGCCTCCCAAGTGCTGGGATTAAAGGTGTGCACCACCACCAGCTGGCAGCCTCTTGCCCTTATAAAGCAACAGGGAGACCGAGGTTGGTGCTGTAGCATCTGTGGCAGCTGTGCACATCCTGAAGCTCAGGAATCTTTACTGTTGATCATTACATCATTGGAGGGTTTACATACGAAGAGGGAAACCATCCCACTCTGCACCTCCAATATAGAAGGAAAAGAAGGATACTGTAACAACATGCCTTTTGTTTTTTGTTCTTAATTCCATCAAATAGAAAAATAGCATTTAACATGCTAATAATCTATGATATTGTTATAAAGTTTGTTTTTAATCTTTTTTCTGCTACAGAACCCTACAATGACCCACAAGCAGATAAAGACAACAGAGGATGAGGTTAGTGTCACAACCCTCCACTGCCAACACCTGCCGTAATTACCTGGTGAGGACTAAGTACCCATGCCAGACTCCTTCTTTCTAACCCCATGGGAAGCTCCATGTTCTGAGACTCCTGCTGACTAGAAACAGGTTTGCTCCAATATCAGCACCAACAGGGATGAGCAAGTGGCCAAATGCATGCTTCTGAAGACAAATTCTTGACTGGATCCCAAACAGCTTATTGAAAACGTCACTATATCGCCCTATCTACAACTCCCCATGACAAGTAAGATCTCTCCATATATTGCATTCTGTGTCCCACACACGAGGGCTCAGGATAACTTTAGAAAATGTAATTCAGCCGCTTGCAAACTTAAGTTTCCTCCACAGATTCACTGAAAGCAGTCATGTGTATTTTTTAAAAATCATTTTTGCAGTTCTGATATTTTTTGAGGCAACTGTAGGAGAAACATACACACGCATATTTTTATTCAAAGAAATTAAATATGCCAATTTAAATACCAAGTGGGAATGTAATCTCAGAATTTATAGTGAAATGTTTTGCTAAAAATAAATGATCAAAACTCACCAGCCTTAAGTGACATCCTGCTTCTGTCTTCTCTCGTGGTTAAATGAGGCTTCCAGATAGTTTTTAGTGATAGGCACCAACCCAAATAGTTTGGAAGAGAATGGAGTGAGGACGTGTGCATGTGTGAGAGAGGAAGCGGGGGCGGCAGGGGGGAACATGGATGTGGAGGGGAGAGAATTTACTCTCATCTTTCATTATTGCAAAATAACTTCACTGTTTTTCCGCATCCTTTCTGGCCATTCCCCATTGTTGACCTTCCCAATGAAATCTTAGTAACCCTGGTCCAGAAGAAAAATACACGTGAAAGATTAAAAAAGCCCAAATACACATGAGACCATGCTCTGCCATGGGATGGATTTTAGGCATAAAATTATTACATTGCAAACAGATGCTAAAATTGCATTATCAAAGTGCTTCTGTGTGTGGACACTAAAACAGAAATGATAAGGAATTATCAATCTAGGTACAGGTTAAATTCAATATTTCCAAAACACATGGGCAAAACTAAATGTTTCCCTCTCTCCCCTCCCCCCCCCCGTGTGTGTGTGTGTGTGTGTGTGTGTGTGTGTGTGTGTGTGTGTGTGTGTTATTAGAGGTTCAACATGGGGTCTTGTACATGCTAGGCAAAGACTCTACCACAAAGCTATATGGCCCCAGATTGCTTTTGACATGGATTTTGAGATAAGTTTGATATCAAGGGTAGGGGGGAAGGAGGCTTGAACTTGCCACCCTCCTGAGTATCTGGGATTACAGGCTTCTGCCACAATATACAACTCACACTCTAAGTAACTTACAGAACATCAGAAACATAACCAATAAGATTAATACAAAATACTTAAAGTTTCTCCAACTACAGATGCTGTCAAGAGCTTGGCTATGTCAGATCGTTTTCTCATGAAAATCAGAAAAGGACACCAACCAGGAGCTCAGCGCTGGCATCTGGCATGTCACAAAAGTAGACTCAAACAGAGTCAGCTGCTTATACTTTCTCAATAGCTTATTAATTAATTCAATGGTAAACAAATAACTATTTGGCAAGACGCCTGGATACTGGCCTTATATATCCCTAGATGAAGTCCTGAAAAACACAACCAGTTTTTCTAAGACTCATTTTAATTACTTTTAATACAGAAGATTCAATGGCATACAAAATGCTTACTAGTTCACAATCTCTTACGACCCTATGGCACCACCATGAGACATTTCAATATGGCACTATGAGAGTATATTAGGGCTCATTGAACTCTAGGAAGTTAAAAGGAACAAACCGATGACATCACTTCCTATCAAAATTACTTTCTCCAACGGCAAGAGTGGATCTGACTTGATGCTTCCTGGTGAGTCTGTACTGTATTAATTCTTTCCCTCTTTGCTTTGACAAAGTAAACGTAAGGAAGCAAGGCTAATTTGCCCTAGGGTTTATGGCACAGCTCATCCCTCTGGAGGAGACAAGCTGGTTGCCTGTGGTTGTCACATCCACAGCCAGGAAGCAGCAAGCAGTGGTAGCTGGTACTCAGCTAGCTTCCTCCTTTCTAAGCACAGCGTGGACTCCATTCCGTGGTCCAGTACTGCGTACATTTTAGCGTGGGTCCTCCCACCTCAGTTAGCCCAATCTGGGAGATCCTTCATAGACATCCTCAGTTTTCTGAGTGATTCTAGAAGCTGCCAAGCTGACATCTATATTAAGCCTCCCACAAACTATCTGAATTCAGTAACATTCAATTTGTACTTTAATTCTCTGATTCTTGAAAACTCTGCTGTTTTTCCTTTTGACTGTGGCATGTATCTTCTTTGCTATACTCTTCTGGGACTCCAGGTAGAGGCAGGGTAGTAAGGTTTCTGGCCATGAGCCGGCTTAGTCAGACCCCTATATATAACAATGTAGCCGCTGTTTGTCTCAGGTGGCTACCTATTCTTTTTAACAAAGAAAAGAAGATTCCTACTTCCTTTCAGCAATAAAATATAAAAGGCAGAGATTTCCTGATTTGCAGGCAAAGACAAGTGAGCCTTTCCTGCTTTACGCCTGGCGCTAAGAGCTCAGACCCATGTTTTGAGCGTAGGAGCCTGAAACTTCAGCCCAGAAATGAACATTCTCAGGTTCCAAGTGCATGAATGGGCCACTCCACCACCTTCTTCCCAGGTGCTGAAACCTCCAACTCCTCCCCTCTCTCTGGCACTGAGGGGGTTCCTTCCATTTGTTTTGAGTTTAACTGTGCACCATTTAGAAGACTTCTCGCACTGTTGATTCTATAGCATGTTTGGGATGGTTTCAATGTTTGCTGAGGTTACTTCATCCACTACTTACTACCTATATGGACATTCCTCGGGGACCATGAGGCAGTACATTGCATATGATCACTCGGGCACATTCAAAGATGGACTTGCAATGTCAGATCTATCCACTGAGCTTGTATCAATCATCAGACTCTGTCAAACACAGCTTCCCAAAAGTAAAACTGATTTAAATGGAAGACATGTTTAAGGAAGATAAAGCAGTGGTGCTCTTCCATAGAAGAAAGAAAAGGCCAGAATTAAAAAAAAAAAAAACAAAACAAAACAAAACCATAAGAATCTGATCAGAAAATGTATGTTCAAGTCAACACAGCTTGCTTACAACAGATTTCTGGGTGTGATTAAATACGTATTTTTTTCAGTGATTCTTTCTTTGAGGCTAGATTTCAAACTTTTAAATTAGGAATCATACTGATTAACTATAATCTTTGGATAGTAGTTCAGTTAAGAAGATATGAAAGTACATCATAAGTAAAAATATCCCATGTTTACATCTTCTCCCCCTAAAGAGGCGTGATTTTAAAATGCTTAGAAGTTTAGCTAAGACTTCAATGCAGCCTTGATAAGGAGGTGGCCAGATTAAGGATAGATCTGCTGCTCCAGAGAACATGCTGGCAACTCTACAACGTGTGCTTAAAAATGATCATAATAAGTGAGTTAACCCAGAAGCAGAAAGAGTCAAGTGGTATATACTCACTTATATATCTGCATATTAGCCCAAGGGGCATGTCCCATGAAAGTCTTCACTTACCAGGAAAGTGGGACAGAGGGGAGGACATCCTATTGGGACTCTAGATGAGAGAAGCATGGGAGACTGGGGAAATAGAAGGATCCAGAGGGTTCTAGAAACCTACAAGAAGAACATTATGATAGGCAGATTTGGGCCCAGGGGTCCCGCTCAAACTATGGCACCAGCCAAGGACAATACAGGCTGTAAACTTCAAACCCCTACCCAGATCTAGCCAATGGACAGAACATTCTCCACAGTTGAGTGGAGAGTGGGGTATGACTTTCTCACGTACTCTGGTGCCTCATATTTGACCACGTCTCCCAGATGGGGAGACCTGGTGGCACTCAGAGAAAGGATAGCAGGCTACCAAGAAGAGATTTGATACCCTATGAGCATATACAGGGGGAGGAGGTCCCCCTCAGTCACAGTCATAGGGAAGGGGAGTAAGGGGAAAATGGGAGGGAGGAAGGAATGGGAGGATACAAGGGAGGGGATAACAATTGAGATGTTATATGAATAAATTAATAAAAAAAAAAAAAAAGAAAAAATGATGGCTCCAGAAAAACAAACAGGAAGGTGGGGTGGGGTGGGTCTGAACAGATGCTCTGGTGTCTTGGGAGTCTCTAAGCCCTTTATATTCAGAGTCAGAAGGACGAGCCTGGGTAAGAGGGCGCTTAGACTCCCACCACAAAGCAGGGCACTGATGAGCTACACAAAGGACAGAGGGCAGGCGCTGCAAAGGTCACTGAGTGGGAGGGCCACACATGCTCACTGTGCTAGAAAACAGAATTCACAAAGCCTATAGCAAGAACCACACTAAAATCTGCCTCAGGTGAGAAAAGACTTCTCAACTTGTCTCAGGACTACAGGAAAAATGAACTTTTGAAGGATAACAAGTTATTCACATTTTATATATAGTTTGCTAGCAACAATAACAACAACAAAAAATGGATGGTGTTATAACACTTACCCATGAGGCTAAAACTAGAAAAGTATGTTCTCTGATTTTCAGCTATAATAAATTGTTACCTAACTCTAAGGGGGCATCTCAATAACAGTAGCAGATGGTTTTTGTTTTATTAACGTATGTGTAACATTCAGAAAACATCACTGTATGCTATATGTCTAATTAAGCTGCCCTGCATGATTGCAATATAAAGAAGTAGAGATGCTCTGAGGAAACTCAAATTACTTGTTCTAGTCAGTCTGTCTGAACTGAATCTCAATGTGTCTCTGTCTCTGTCTCTCTCTGTCTCTCTGTCTGTCTGTCTGTCTGTCTGTCTGTCTGTCTGTCTCTCTCTCTCTCTCTCTCTCTCTCTCTCTCTCTCTCTCTCTCTCTCTCTCTCTCACACACACACACACACACACACACACACACACACACTGAACAGTAGGACCGTGTCGTGACTTCTGCTTATCCCCATTTGGGGGTCCAGCCCTCCAAATGCCCCTGAAACCTCCTCACATCCATGCACATGCACACCTGTATTAGATTTATATACATTTAGATGTTTTCAGATGGGGATGTTTAGATTTCACCTTTCCTGGATTGTTGGCTAAATAACGGTCACATGCCTGTGTGGCACAGGAAAGATAGTAAATCTGCAGAAAATCCTCATGAAAGCACAATAAATACCTTAATGGAGGATTTCAAAGAGCACCCAGAGTGGCCTGGATGATGGTAGCACAGAGCACAGTCCACCCCTGAGTACTGGAAGTGGGAGGGCAGTGTCCCCCAGAGCCAACCTGCGACTTCAGACTCAGGACTCCCCTCACCTGCACACAAGGAGTCCAACGGGGTCATAGGATGACCGTAAGCATGAGACTCTGGAGAGCTGCGGGTGCCCTGCTCCTCACTCTGCCACCTGCTGATGGAACCTAGACAAAGCTGAAGCTCTCTCCACCTCTGACATCTGTAACAGGCAGAAAAAATGCCCTGCCACAGCGTTCATGCAGTATTCAGTAAGGCACGATGGTGCTTAGTAAGTGCCCAATGGTGCACTGGGACTCAGCCAGCATTCTCTCACCCCAGACTCAGCCATGCCAAACTGCCCATATATAGCACTCATGTGTTTCTGGTCACCGACAGGACGCAGCACCGACCACCTTGCTAAGACTTGGCACAGGCCTTGAATTATGCCAAAGAAAGGCTGTGAGAGCTGCGAGCAGGGTTTTTAGCACATGTGTTCAACAGTTCCCTCGGCTTTAGCTCCTGAGAGCCCTTTGTGCCCCTTGTCCCAGCAGGTTTTCACTGTGATAAGCGACAACCCAGCTGCATTGCACACTCTTGCAGGCAGCTGCCCCCTCCATGCATGCACGTGCATGAAGAGTGCTTGCTGCATACACCCCTGACCTACAGCGTAATCTTCAACACAGGTGACCCCTTTCCAGTCTGCCTCATCACCATTTGCTAACAGTATTCTTTAATCAGCTTCCCAAATGGCCTCCCTACTTTTGTTCTTGACTCACTCCCTCTGCCCCGTCACACACACACAAACACACACCGTTCATTTTCAATTGAGGAACAGAAAACAAACAAACAAACAAACAAACAAACCAGTGTCTCCCCCTTGGCCCAAAATCTTTCTAAAGATTCTCTCAGTCCTTGGGTAAATTGACAAAACTCTATTACTAGCTCTATCCTTGCCCTGTTTTATTTCCTTTCTTCTCTGAACCTGTCAACACATATTGCCCACCCCTCTCGGGACCAAGTACAAAGCCCCTCATCTCTTACAAGTCCACTCAAAATTCAGCTTGCGGGTGCTGCTCTGCAGAGCTCCCAGCTCCATCAGTGCTTGTATCCTGCCTGCTATGTCGTTTATTTTCTTTAACGTTGTTTTTCTAATCCAGCATAGCATTATGCTTTACTTATCTTATTATTTTCTGGCTCCCCACCTCCATTTTGGTTATAATGTAAGGACACATTTGAATAAGTAAATCAATAAATGGATAACAGAATCCCCTCAATATAAACATTTCCCAAAGCCAGATAGTGTGACTGCTAAGAAAATAACTCTGCAGTCTATGATTGGCATCTTCATTTGCTGCTGCATGTCTCTGTGTGCATGCATGCATGTATGCATATCTGGTATGAAGGTGACTGTGCAGTGTTTAATATGTTAGGATCCCAAATCCTTCTTTAGCTACAGAGGGGAAAGAATGTATTGTGAATGTGTTTTCCAAAGAGTAGAAGTGGCAAGGCCAATATAAACGATACAGAAGGCGGTATTAAGGTGTCTTTCTCACATACAAGTTGAGTTTACTCTTCAGAAATTGCCAAGAAGCCTTCATGGACAGTGGGCAGGCTCTAGAGATGTGTGCAGAGGAGGATGTGGAAACTGCCGGTGTAGATGGCGCCCTACCACCTTCAGATGGAACTATAGATTAGGTGTTGGCTCAGCAGGTGCTAGTAGACAGGGTTTCAAAACACAAGTCAGAAAAATGGCCCCTCTTAGGCATCAGTGTTCTTGCCTAAGGTAAGCAAGGACAACTATGAGAGAAAACAGTACAATTGTTCTTTGTGGTCCTAATGAAAACACTCAAGCTTTTCTCACCAAAGTCAATATTTTTTGCAAGCTTTAAATTCTAAGCAGCTCAAAACTGATTCTTGGCCACTGACCACCCCAGAGAGACACTGATCTGTTTTAGCGTTAGCTGTTGAGCAATGAACGTGGAGCTCAGAGATCAAAAGGCTGAGGAACTTGGGTCCCCTGATCCTATTTTCAAATGTTTATATTTTTCAGCAGCTAATAAACAAACAACAAGATTGGCAAAGAAAAACGCCAAAAAAAGAAAAGCCGTGGTTCTCTGGATGACTCGTGGACAGCATAGCAGAAAATGGCAGTCTTAGAGGCTGAAAGGCAAAGAAGTGCAAACGTGATATGATGCTGCTACTGACTCATTCTGGGTTTGCTTATTGTTTGTGTGAGGCTAACATAGCAAAGGAAGCTCGGGCCTGCAAACCCAGGCCCCCTGCTCTGAGTTATGCTTGGCTACCTATCAGCCAAGAGCCATTTCTTTGTACCGTGTGCTATGTGTGGTATCTGTACTAGAGCATCATCTTGGGATGAGGAAGACGAGTCAGTGGGTAAAACGCTTGCTGCTCGAGGAGGAGAGCCTGAGTTTGCATGCCCAGAACCCATGCGTGGTGCAATGGCAGGCGCTCATGGTCTCAGTGCCACAAGAGTAGAGATAGGATCCCCAAACCCACTGGTCAGATGATGCAGTGGAATCTGTAAGCCTTAGGGTCATCTCCCCGTTTAGTAAGAAAACCTATCTCAAGATGTTAGGTGGGGAGCAATAAGGGAAGACTCCCAAATGTTCTCTGGCCTCCACCTGCATGTGCACACACAAGAACAGGCACACACCCATACATCACACACACACACACACACACACACACACACACACACACACAGAGAGAGAGAGACAGAGAGAGAGAGAGAGAGAGAGAGAGAGAGATAACCACCACCAACCACCATCTCCAAAAGCCGTGAAAATTAAATGACAATACATACACACATATAAATACTTAGCAGCATGTCCAGAAGTAGGAAATGTGAAGTTAAACCTTAGTTGCCTTTTAGGAACAGTTGTGTTTAATTTCTGAGTGCCCCAATGTGGATGGTCAGGGCTTTCTGCCTATTCAAGCCCTCAAAAAAAAAAAAAAAAAAAGGTATAGTCTGAAAGCTTCTAAAGCAATAGAGAAGAAAGTTCTTTTTCTTTTCTGAAACAGACTTTCTTCTTTCCAAAACCCGTTTTCACTTTAAATTATTTTAGGTGACTCCCTAATGCTGTTAACTCCCTATCACTCATAGCTGGCCCTAGGGAACAATGTAAAGACCTGCAACAAGCTGTGCTTTCTGTCCCCACAGTGACCTCTTGTCCTTCCCACTCCCGCATCACTGCTATGCCCTTTATTAAACTTGAGGCAGCATACCTGCCCCTGCCGAACCAGCCACAGGCTGTGTGTGCTTCCTTCTCTCCTTTCCCATACCCTACACATATGTGTGCACATACATGTGTGTGTGTGCACGCGCGCACACACACACACACTCATACACACAGATGCACAGAAATTCATGCTACCTTATACACTTATTAGTAACAAAGTAATTTCTATAAAACACTACTGGAAACTAGAAAGTACTATATTATATAAAGAAGTGTTGCTTCAAAAGCATTTTCATGGGAATTCACTGTGCTGAACTCAGGGCCAAAGAACCTTTGCTTTTTGTGTATACCTGGGAGGCAGCATTTTTCAAACATTATGACATGTATTTTAAAACCAAAATAATACAGATTTTAAGAAGTGGTGCTCACAGTCCATCCACGGAACAAGTGCATCAAAGAAAGGGAATATATTACTACATCTTAATACGTGCTGAAAAGAATTCAGAACTCAAAACAAATGAAGTGCCTTTGTCCTCAAGAAAGAAATGGTTGCCCTGAGCAATTTCATCAACATACATGGTAGAAAATACATTACTGTATGGCCTTTTAAAATGACAATTTGAATAAATAAGCCAGAATGTTATAGCATCATACGCATAAAACCACGGCTTTCCTATGGAAACAATATAATAAAACCATCATTTTGTGTTTTTTAAAGACTGTGAGATGTATTTTGTTCTTGGAACCTTCGCATCTTAGAAGCTAGTAGTCTGTTCTAAATATGCCATTGGGCATAGGAAATCGCTGTCAGTATCAGCAGTGATAGCCAATTTATTTGTGTGTTTCCCTGATGAGCTGCTTGGACGAGTGCAATCCTGAGGTCTTCTCTTTCTGCTGACATAGCAAAGTCCTTTGTTTAAATTAAATCAGAAAATCTAGAGCATTTGTGTCAACAATGTTCAATATTTGGAGAAGGTTTTATTTTACACCCCTAAATTAAAATTCTAAACTGTTTAAATAAGGGTATAGTAAGGATTTATCCAAGCTGTTGTCTTTGTTCTTTTTCTATTCCTAGAACTTTAGTTACTCCTATCCCCCTTAAAACCTTATATTTAGAACTCATGAAGAAAATTAACTAATTTAATTTTTGCTTTGAGTATAACATTAAACATATAAAATATACACTTAAAAAAAAAAGAATTGTGGTGTTTTGCTCCATCTAAGTGAGTGGCTAGGATGTTGTGGCTATGTTTGGTACCATCCAGTTGAATGGCTAGGATGCAGTGGTTGTGTTTTATGCTATTAAACTGAATAGCCAGGATTAGGGGCAAGTGTACTAGAAAAACACTGGCAACTGTAAAAAATACCAGAAACCAGGCTCCTTGGCACCCTTTACTTCTGTAGACATTAAATGAACAAATGAAGCCACCTATTTTTAACTGGTTGTCCCGTAGCAACTTACACATCTTTTACCCAAGGAAAGAAACACAGCAAATGAATCCAGAAACTTCCCAAAAGAAACTACCTGCCTTTTCGAAACTGCTGTTCCTCAAAACTTATACCTGATGACCTACCCTTCTGTGCCCAACACCCAATAAACCAAGCCAAATTCGGCCCCCTAGAGTCTCAAATCAACCCTTGTTGGCAATGCTCTGGTGACAATTAGCATTCACTCAGTATCTACCATGGGTAAGGAGTGGCCTTCGAGTACAGTTAAGAGACAGGTGCTGTTATGCAAATGAATGGGCATAGTGTGGCAGAAGCTGAGTCCTAACACATCTGAACCACATACAAAGCCTCCTGTTAAGCAGATGGCCTCTCCTGCTGTAACAAGGAGACTGGGCTCCCTCTTCCTTCTTTAAGCCTCATCATCCCAGTGAACCCGACACAGGAGTCTTCCCACAGAACTGCAGCATAGGGTGTGTGTGTGTGTGTGTGTGTGTGTGTGTGTGTGTGTGTGTGTGTGTGTATGTATGTGCAGGGACCCTGCAATCTTCCCCTTCACTGCTCACCAGCTGCTTCACTGTCTGTGCTTTCTAAGGCACCGCCAAAGCCAAAGCTCTTCAGCCTCCTAAGATGGACCAGGACTTCTCTTCAGTGAGGGTCCAGATGATTGCTCAGCTGGAAATTAAAAACAGGTTTTCAAGACACAACTCTCCAGGGGACAGACTGCCAGTGGCTCCTGCTGCTCACAGCATAAAGGTGGCTGCCTAGTCAGGAGCTACTGCTGTTGTTCTGCTAAACAGAATCATGCGGCCAAACTGCCTTCTGAGTTCCTCTCCATAGAGCTGCTGTCAGCTCTGGTCAGAGAAGCTTCTCTCTGCAAGAGCGCAGTTCTTCAGTGAACTTGCTGCGAATCAGAGACTGCTAAGAACTCATCCCTAAATGTGACATCTATACCAACTCTGGTGTACATCACAGACAGGGAGCAGAAAGAATATGAGAGCCAGGGGCTAGAGAGATGGCTCAGTGGTTAAGAGCACAGGTTGCTCTTCCAAGGACCCAAGTTAAATTCCCAGGCTCACATGACCTCTCACAATCATCTGTAACTCCAGGCCAGGAAATCTGATGCCCCCTTCTGGCCTCCATGAGTAATGCAGTCAAGTGGTGCTCATGGATTCACAAAACACCCACATTCATATAAAAACAAATGAATTTTTTAAAAGAATATAAGAGCCAGAGCAATGGGTGGGGTGTTGTGGAATTCAATCTTTTGGGCACGGCAGTTGCACTCATAAACTCACACCAGCTGCAATTATCTGCACAGGATTTGCATAAGATGAGATCACATCAATAATCTATTATGGTGTAGGGAGGGACTCCAGAGACCCTTCTTTGAGGGTCCCCTCCTTGAAGATCTACAGGCAATTGGTATTGGCTGGGAAAGAGGGAGCCATCTTCTTCAGTGGAACAGATAAACTACCCATACTCCAGCAAGGAAACCCCATCCATGCCCATGTAATCGACCCTAAGCAGACTCATGAAGTCACACAGAAACAAAGACAACCACAGGAAAATAAAAAAGGACTAATCAGGAAGAGGAAGAGGATCAGTGGGAGAGAAGGCACAGAAAAGGTAAATACAACAAAACATGTTACATACATGTATGAAACTATAATGAGCCCCTTTACTATGTGTAATATATGTTAATGAAATATATTTACATACAATATGTTTTAACTGATTTTATATTTACATTCTATTAATAAACTAAGGCCTCTGAAAAATAGGAGAAAGGGTATGGGAACCTTTTGGTAGTCTCCATAAAACTGAAATCAGAAAACATAAGAGCAAGATGAGCTCACAACAGCACACACGACCTCACTGATCACCATGTCACTGTGACGCATCACACATAAAGAGGAAGGACTAGGAGGTTGTCTCTTGAGAGGAAGAGGACTAGGCTATACAGTTTTCACAGCAGTGTGCACAGTCCACTCTTACGAACAAGTTCCCGGTTTGTAAGTTGATCAACAGTTCCCAGATCAAATCCCCTGGTCCGCTTTTAATTGTCTGTGAGCGAGAAAAAGTTGACGTCCCAGCACATACACTCCCAGCTGAGGTCAAACAGAGCTGTTTCCTTTACGTTCATACACAATTGTGAGAAACTTTTTTCTATCAAAGGTGGCTAGCCTGCCAGGGGCCAGTATCCCACTATCTCCCCCACCCTGAAAAACTCCTATGCAAAGACATTTAAGTCTTTTAATCTCTCCTGCTTGATAAAGTTTTATTTATAGAAAGGTCCTGCTGCATACCCAGAGTTGGATGATGGGGGTTGCTGGCCTCTCCCCCTTTCCTTCACACCAATTCCCAAGCAGCCAAATGACAGATTGAGACCCAGAGCCCATCAGTGGGAGACACAGTCACCACCTGTGTTAGAAGAAAACCTAAGTGAGCTTCCTGTCCCAGTGTGCCTGCTAGCCCAGTGTGGGTGGTAGCACACCCTTTCTGAAGAAAAAATTGTGTTGCCCTTTGTTTGGTTTGGGCGCTTCCTTGTGCAACACACACACCATTCTTTTCCAAGACAGGGAACACTGAAGGTTTCTGCCTTCACTGCAACAACGGTGATAAAACAGTAACCAAGTGTCCTTTTCCCAATCTTTTTGCTACCACTTTTCTCCTGGGGTTTCTTCGATGATTTCAATGTGTAAAGACTTCCGAAACCGGTGGTCCTAAGAGCAGCAAGGCTGTGTGATGCATTACAGACGCAGCACACTCAGGCTGAGTCACTGTGCTTTTGACTGTGAGCAGGACACTAATGAATCAACAACAGACATCTACTGTCCGACCCAAGGAGAAACACATGTAAGACAAATGCATGTTCCTTTGATTATGTAAAAATAAATTCATAAAGGAAAACTGGTAAAATACTTCTGGAATATATTACAAATGATTACTCACATTACCAACAAAATTATTAAAATCACTACTTAAAAGGATGGTGGAGGAGCTGGTAAGGCCCCACCCTCTTCCCTGAGGAACTACTGGCAGATAATGATTGTTGGGGGAGGGATGGCATTTTCTTTAGTAGTGTAGCCCTGGATCAAGTAAGTAATCTTCTACTCACACTTTAACAAGACACTAAACTCAGAGCCTCTTATCCTTTCTCTCTCTCTCTCTCTCTCTCTCTCTCTCTCTCTCTCTCTCTCTCTCTCTCACACACACACACACACACACACACACACACACACACACACACACACACACACACACGGAGAGGTATTAAAATTGAAGGGAGACATGTTTGAAAGAAGGATTTTAGCAGGGGAGAGGAAAATGGTGGTAAAATCAGTTAAAATTCATCCTAGAAATGTATGAAACTATCAAACATTTCTTTTAAAAAATGAAAAAATAGCAAAGGGTTTAATAGATAAGGCAAAGGTCATTGGCCCAAAGCCAATGCTTTAGCTTAGGGACCAGAGGGGTTAATTCATTGGCACAAAAGCACGGATCACCCAGCTGTGAGACACTCTATTCAACTATCTCTTGTCAAGAAACTTTTTCTTAGAAGATGGATTTTTGGTGCAACTTTTATGTTGTTATTTTTATGTGTTTTATATAAAGTTACTAGATATCTGTTGAAACTATTTTAGTCTGAAACATCTCATTATTTATTCCCATTCAGATGAAAGATTAAATAAAAACTACCTACCCGTTCATCAGGATTGCTTCAGATTTATTTATGGTACAGCACAGACAAGCTTCTGGGAACAAGAATTTAAAATCCATTACAGTTTCTATTAATAATTGTAGTTACTAATTGCTATGAGAACTTTTGGGATATGCTAACATATAGTTAAAGTGAAGCCGACCCAAATCTGCTATAAATAGCCTTGCAGAGTCTCACAGAAGTCATGAGAATTTTGTAGTATGGAGGGTGGGAAAGTGGAAATGTGATTTTCAGATTTGTGAAGCACTCCTACCATTCATCCAAAATGGCCCAAGTTAGGACCTGTACACCCAAATCCATCTTCATGAATGGTCTTTTTAATTACGTTTCTAGAATTATCACTTTCAGACAGTCATAACTCCTACAAGAATCTCATGCGTGATTTGTGCTTACTGACACGTCTGGCTCGACACAAAGAGAAGTAAATCTGGCTATGGGAATATGGACGCTGGGAAAGAAGGGGCCTGCAGGGTTAGGGAGCAAGGCAGGGAGGTCTCAGCAAGGTTGAAGCTGACGGTGGCTGGCTGGAATTTCAGAGAACACGCATGGGCCTCTGCTGGGATATGCATCCTATACAGGAGCAGTGTAAGGGCAAAACCCCAGGGTAGCAGAGTCCTACCATGCTTTAAGAAATGAATCCCTCATGATGCAGACAGAAGGAGGATGAGAATGGGACAAAACGCAGTATCAGAAAAGAAACAAGAGGAGCCAGGAACTACAAGTCCTGTAGGTCATGTCATGACAAGGCCTTTCATCTCTTTCTCTAGGAGACAGGAGGAACAAAACATATTGGTAAAATCACCTTATAATTTATGATTCAAAGTCTGGCCATTTGGATGGTGAACATGGCAGACTGAATGAAATGCTGGGTAAGAAGACCGGGCTGTCTGGGGGAAAGTGGTAAACAGTACAGCGCAGTAAAGACCAGCACAAGCCTGGTCCTAGCTAGATGCCCGAACTCCTGAGCCCAAGGAGGAGGCGAGGAGGGCGAGAAGTAGCTGGCTGTGGTAGCCCGATGAGAGGTGCCAGAGCAAGCGCAGACGACCCAGTGGGCTGTAATATATACAGCTGCAAAGCCCAGAGAGGATCGGATGGGGCCATTAGACAATGACTGGGGGAGGGTGAACACTTCTAAAAAGCACGCTGACATTTGGAGAGTTGGGGAGACTCCAGAAGGAGCCTGTGAAGGGATGTCATGACTGAAGAGGCGCAGGAAGCTCCAGGCAGACAGCCAAGTGCAGGCATTAAGTCAGCAGTAACAAACAGTAAGCAGAAGACAGTTGTTTGGGAGTTAACAGTGTGTAGACAGCACTTAAAGCATGGGGATTGATGACATCCCTGGGGAGAAGGGAAGCCAGAGTCTGTGAAGTCTCAGAAGTCCATTGAGAAAAGTGTCCGTGGAAAAGGAGTGGCCCGCGGTGATGAGCCCTGCCTCAGACATTTCCTAGTGAACACTGAGATGGGTTTCTGGTGGTGACACTGAAGGCAGAACCACGTGCACTCTCCTATGCCTTTTACACTCCCCCTGAAGAAACTGAAGAGCAAGACTCCTGGTAGGTTAGTGAAGCACAGTCGGCAGAAGATAGAAGCCTGGCTCCCACAAGAGAGGCAATCCTACCTGCACAGTCAACATTCAAGAGAACCTGACATTGTCACAAAACTGCAAAACCAGGTAAATTATCTTTAGGTGAGATCCATATGTATGACAGGAGGACATCTCTGCCCTGCCCCAGGGAGGCCATTATGATTTGTGCTTCTAGGAATTTGAATGTAAAATTCAAAGGCAGCTGAAAGGATAGGCAGGAGAGAGCTCACCCCAGCCCCAGGGTGAGAAACCCATCCAGTTTCCAGAGGTCAGGTGCCCTCAACAGCATCCTTACCTGATCTTTGAGTCAATGTCATGGTTTCTAAGTGTGGGGTTTGTGTTTTTTACTTCCGCACACAGTCTGCCTTCTGTTTAGTTCGAGCTAGTACACAGTTAATTTCTGCTCCTGGCAGAGCTGACATCCTGTCCTCTGTGTAAACTCCACAGCCCTATGGTAGCTAATCAAAGTGACAAAGTTTTAAGCTAGGTTAATTTCACAAGAAGAGCTTATATACTTAACACTACAACCTGTGTATTCTGGTGGTAACTATTTCTTTCACATTCTTTTTACTTAATGAAAAAATTTATTCATCTTAAATTAGCCAAGACAAGGCAGGCCCTTTCAGAGTTTTGTGTGTGTGTGTGTGTGTGTGTGTGTGTGTGTGTGTGTGTGTTTTGTTTTGTTTTTTGTTTGCTTCTTTGGTTGGTTGTTTTTGCTTTGCAGGCTGCTGTCCAAGCTCAGGGTCTATGCATCTGAGGCAAGTATTCTGCCACTGGGCTACAGTCTAAGCCTTTGATATGTTTTAAATTTTATAGCATATATATATATATATAGTCAGTCAGTTAGTTAGTATATTATACTATGATAATTATGTGTGCAACAAGTCTTGTTTACTCCTTTTGCATAAGGTCTTACTCTGCAGCCTATGCTGACTTTGAAAATGCAAACCTCCACCTTCAATGCAAACCCCACCCCGCAGCACCAGATCACAGGTGCGCATCACCAGGATGGTTAATATAACCAAATCTCCTGAGCTTATTCCTATCTGTCAGCTGAGCCCATCCCTAGCCTTGGGTAACTACGTCCCATTCAACTCGTGAGTTCAACATTTTGAATGCTGCCTTTGTCTCTCAGCTTATTCCAGTTAGCATAATGTCCTCGGGGCCTGCTCATATCATAAACAGCTAGATATTCTTTTAAGAGGCTGCACATTTTTCCATCTGTGGCTGCTTCTACAGGTTGCCAACTTGGTCAAGGTTTCCTGTTGTTTCATGTCCATGCTGGTCGCCATGTTGTAGAAACGCTGGGGAACGGCTCACGGCTGGTTATCTGGGGGCAGAGCAAGCAGGGCAGAGCAGAACTCACTAAGCTAGGCAGATCAACTCCAGGGGCACCAAGTATCTTAACAAACGTGAGGAGCTTACTGTCAGCCATATTTGTATTTTGTTTCGACAAACACAGATGGCGACCCTCTGGCTACTCATTAGGATACAAATTTTAAATGTTCACTTACTGTAGTTTCCCCACATGTTTAAAATAGTTCACAACAAAGCGTCTGAGAGTGTGTCAACAGTCTGGGATAAAATTCTAAAGACATTAACCCTTGTATTGGGTCAGGAATCCCGCTGAGCCGCACTGTAACTCCCTCCCTGCATACCAGGAGGCTCATAGACCAAGGCCCTGAGCTACTGTTCAGCACAGGTCACCCTCAGAAAAAGCCAGCAGGACGAATGACCTAGTGTGTCTGGCCTGAGAAAAGATGCCTAGACATGGGAACACTTTCATTTTTTAGAAGCATTTTAAGAAAGGCGATTACGGGCTTCGGGGTTGCTGAAGTTGGAAGAGGTTAAATTTTTCTCCCCTAGGGAACCCAGGAATGGAACCCGGGCCCTTTGACACCCTGTGTGTTCCACAAGAGGAACCCCAAGACAGCATCTGCCCTCTACTCTTTGGCTCGACTTATAAAAAGAATCAGTGGACCTCAGTCCAAGTTGGACATCAAGCTTTGGGATAACGTATTAACAGTGATGGTCAGGACATGTGTGTAGTAAGGGAAGTCTCTGGCAGGGGCAGCTTCTTCTCACCAGACACAGCACTGCGTGGTCCTCAGAAGGCCGTGTGGTCCCCACAGGGCCGTGTGGGTCCTCTCTGCCTGTCTTCGCCCTGCCCCTGAGTCTGAGCTCTGCCTTCATGTCATGTTAGGAGGTGAAATGTTGGAGGCAAGGATAAAGAGATTCATGTATAAAATGTAACTACAAAGTCAAGTACAGAGCAAATGTTATTTCATGGGTTTTGCTATCCTTCTGTGGTCTGGATTTTGGATGGAAGACTGACACTGTGGAACTAATGTCAACTGGGATGCCAACAGGGACCCCAATGTATGTCATGCCACTCAGTCTCACTGGCTAAGGAACACTTGACAGAGGTTCCTTAAGAAAAGAATATATCACAAATAAATTTCAACCAAAATCTCACTTACGTGTCTGTCTCCACCTAATTTTGTTTTTTTTCCAGAGCTGAGGACCGAACCCAGGGCCTTCTGCTTGCTAGGCAAACGCTCTACCACTGAGCTAAATCCCCAACCCCTCTGCCTAAAATTTTAATATTCTTCAGATATTCAGATCCTATTGCTGAAGCAAGTCTTATGAAAAAGTTAAATTTTCAAAGTGTTAAAAAAAATTTAAACAAAAACTGGATTTTTTTTTTTTTAAATCAGCACATTTTGAAGGCATGTTAACTCTGGGGCCGCAGACACCAGATGGCATCTTTCCTTGTGCTTTATCCAGAGGATAATTCTGTCAAGCAAGAGACCATGGGCTTGGGAAATCCCAGTCTTGTTTAATAAGGATATCAGTCTTCTGGTTTGATTTTACATTCATTATTTACTGACGTTATCTTAAAATAACAAAATTAGCCTCCGGTTCTTTGTTTTCTCTTTCTTGAAATGACGTTAATTACTTGTGTTATTTTCCCTTCCATAAAATAAACATCATTTCTAAAACTAAATGCATAAAGATATGGGTTCTGGGACAAGACAAACTAAGAACTGTCAACAACAGCCAAAAGTCACACACAAACTACTTGCTCCTCGGTGACTCATTTTTCCATCCATAAAAGGGAAGTGCATGCATCTACTTCAGGATAATATTGTAAAATTACATGAACCCATATGCATAAGGCATTCAGAGGGTATCTAGCACATATTAACTGTTACATTAAGTTCTGTTATTATTAGTGTTGATATTAATTATTCAAAAGTTTCTTGAGTTCTTTGTTTTTCCAGATAGTATCAGTACTTGGAATGGAAACAGAAGTCCATTTTTTCTCTTTTAAAAAAATATTTACTCTATTTTTAATTGTGTGTATGTGTCTGTGTGTCTGTCTGTGGGTATGTGCACATGAGTCATGAGTATGGACTCTGCAGAGACCAGAAGTGTGCTGCCCCCTGGAGCTGGGGTTACATTCAGTTTTGAGCAGTTAAGTGATTAAAACTGCCTTTTCCATCCTCTGTAAGCACACTACACGCTCTTAGCTGCCGAGCCATCTCTTCAGCCCCACAACCCCGCCTTTTTTCCCCCTAGGAATTGAGGACCAACTAATTCCTTTATAGTTCCCATCACAACCAGTGGACACAATCTAGATCATGTTTTGCAGGATGAAAATACAGGAAGTGTTTATGCAGGAAAGGGAAGTGTAAGAAGAACTGGATCGGACCATATGTCATCTCAGCATTCCGAACAAAGGTGGCGGAACCAAACAAGGGCCTGCGTGTTCCTGAAGCTGGCCAGGGATGTCTGTTTCCTCTGTCGACATGGAGTACACGAGAGAAAAGACAGGCTTGGACGTGGTCCTAGAGGCTGACCCAGCCATAACAAACAAGGTGAAAACTGGGGCAGAACGCACATCTACAGCCATGTCATATGGCTACTGCACTGTGAGATTCAGGAGTGGCAGGAAATATAGCTCAGTGAAAGACGCCAACAACATAAACTGATGGCGTATAAAAAATTCCAGAAATTGGGGATCAGACAGAGGTTACTTTCCCAAGGTATAAGTGACGTTAACATAAAATGTACAGTCTTTGAAACCTGAAGGATTTTTTTTTTAAAGTGTATTTCAAGGGATATTCTGAAAGCATATTGGTCCACGAAGTTATCAAAAGTAATCATATGACAGGATCAGGCCATTCAGCATTTAATACAAGAAGCAAAACCAACAGATACAAGAAAAGTAATTTCTTAAAATACTAGAAATCTAAACATCATTTCAGGGCTGGCATAAGTAAGAGCATGGGACCATTGTTAGGATATGGCCATGTGATGATATTGCTGCATCCATTGGGACCATTGTTAGGATATGGCCATGTGATGATATTGCTGCATCCATACCCACTAGAGTCACTTGAAAGATCCCCTTCACCAAATTTATCAAAAATTTCCTAGAGACTTCTATTTCATATCAGTGAACTAGGCCACACTATGGGGAGACCTGAAAGGCATTTTGACTAGACACAAAGTTCACCTGAACAAAATAATAAAAGAGAGTTTTAGTGAAACCAAATAAATACATACCACCAAATGTGGCACCACAGACGCTAAAACCAGGGCTCTCGTCCTCCAATACACTCTAGAGAAGACAGGAGCTAAGAAACTGATCAAATATGGCATCTGCCACTGAGACCACGTAACGCCACCACCTAACAGTCACTTGTCATCCATGTCAGCTCTGCCTCAGTGAAGTAAAGAGCACACTGGAGATGCCAATGCCTTCCTGACCAGCGTATTTTACTGTAAGTGCACTGCTATCCCAAAACCACTAGGCTAGTGCCAACTGACGTGTCCTTGGTCATCTCTGATTAGCAACTCTAGACCAAAATCAGTATCTTCCCACAATTATTCCGCAGAAACGGGTTTACATTTTAAATTATTTTACATGAGGTTATAAGACAGAATTTGATAAAAAAAAAATACATAATAGCATCCCTCCTAGGCTACCACCAAGACACATACACAGTTTTTGAGTGTTATCATGACTACAAACAAAGATAATTAATTCGGGAATAGTTAAGAGTTTAGTTAGGAATTGGCTAAAGCAACAAAACTTTTGGTTGGACCAAAGCTATACTATTAGCTTCCTCATAATTGTAGGGAAGACACTTGGGAATGGGAGGTGCTTTCTCCTCACACATATTTGGTGGTGAGCAGATTTTCTTTTGACTTTTGTGACTACCCTCAATATATTCAAGCCTGAATTCCCTTTAAGGGGTGCCACACACTGGCAAAACAAAATTGGTCAGGCACGGATGGACAGCTCTTATCTGCTGCATCCCTATCCTGTAGGGTAGTCATGCCAGATGATAAAACCACTATCAGTAATACCTACCATGCGTCAGTATCTTGCTGTTTTTAAAATAACTGCAATTCTGAAATCTGGTTAGATTTACTCCTCCATTCGAACTGAGGACTAGGGCTGGGGTGTAACTCCGCACCGGATGCTCTATCTGCCTTCATTTCTGATTCTGCAGGTTGACCAGGGTGAGGAGAGCAATCCACTCAGAATTAAATAACTACAGGCTTGCAAACAGTGAAAGAGGGAGCCACTCTTTATAGTGTAAGAGGGAGCCACTTTTATGCTGGGAATAAATAATCTACAGCTTAAAAACATTATCCACAATGGGCAAGTGAATGCCATGGGAATATAAAACCTGGTGTTCTAAGTTAGCACTCAGCCACTTCAGTTATTGCAATCATCCGATGACTATAACATCCGATGTAAAAGCTGTGTTTATTCACATCACACCCACAGCACGCAGACGGGGCGATCACCTGGGGAGCGTGAGGGGAGAAAAACAAAGACAACTTTTTTTTTTCAAAAAGTTATGAAGGAGAAAAAAAGAAAGAAGAAAGGGAAAACAAGAGGCCATAACAGGGGAAAAGAAGAAATGTACATGAAAACAGGTAAGAGAAACTGGGGCCCAGAGCACCCACTAATAAGCAGCATGGCCTCAAGGTCCCTCAACTCGTGGACAAAAGTTTCCATCAACACTCAGTACTATTTCAAACCTCTGTCAGCTCAGCAGGTTAAAAAGAGTCCTTTAATCAATAGAACTTTTTTTTTTTTAATAAAGCTTTGTTTGTCTCGAGAATGCTGATTCAGCATTCCAGGATAACCAGAGTTATAACTGTTCTCCTGGGCAGAGCCTCAGATCAACATTTGTATTTTTTGTAAGTATGACCCTCAAACTATTTTCTATAGATTAATCCTACCAGATGTAGATTTTAAAGAAAAAATGTGTATACAGTTTTCAAGAAGCACACACTTTAAAAAATAATAATTAACCAGCCAGTATGCAGAGCATACTTTTAAGATGCTCTTCCTTGGATGGTCCAGGGATGCTGGGTACCTAGAGTTATAGCTGCTCTCCAAGCTCCTTGCCTAAGACAGCTTCGTGGGGAGTGTCCTACAAGTAGGTTTTGTCTTGTGTTATTTTTGATTCATGCAGGACCTTTACTTTTTCAATATTTTGTTTTACTTTAAGTTATGCATGTGAGCATGTGTGCATGTGAGTGCAGATGCTTCCAGGCCCCAGAGGTGTCAAACCCCCGGATCTGGAGTTCCTGGAGCTTGTGAGGCCCTGATGTGGTGCTAAGGACCGTCTCAGGCTCTCTGCAAGAGCAGCCTGGACCCTTAGCTGCTAAGTGGGATGACCTTGATGTTTAAAACTCAATTCCGGTTTCCAACACATGCTTTTTTTTTCTTTTTTCTTTTGCTTAAAATGGATGATACTGAAATTATATTTTTTGGTTTGAAATTATATTTTTATATTTAAGTTTGGTTACTTTTATTAATGACTCTGAAATCAGGTGATGATGGATTGGTGTTTCCACTTAAATTAAAATTTTGATAAATTCATTTATTTCCTTTGCTATGCTTTATGTCATTGTTGTGACATAGGGGCTTTAAGCTTCTCTCTCTGCTCAGGGACCTCACCATATTCACAGCCTTTATGCATCCTCTTCCTTCTCCTGACTGAGTGGACAGAAGCCCAGATTTTCTGTTTCTGTAAGACATAGGAGACTTCACAGGTCTTTTAAATTCCCAGTGTTCACTGGGCACTCGAGTCATGTTTTTCAATGTGAAGCTTCTCTGGAGTATAGTGCTGCACCCCAGCAACTCCTTGGGGAGACTAAACACATAGTGAGTACAGTTAATTATAATTAACAACTACTGAGAGTAGCATTATTGATTATCAGAATAAAATGGCAGCCTAATACATAACCTTTCCTAAGTAACTGATGAGGCTCACATGATCCTATGAAGTCGGCCAACTCTCAAGAGTGTGAAAGAAATAAAACTCGCTTTTAAATGTTTTCCTTTAACTAAATCGGGCAATGAAAACTTTGGAATCCACTGATACTTATTTTAGAAAACTTTTAAAACATCCACCATCCTTTTAAAAATAAAAAGGAAATTTTATTGGAGTAAGGCAGTTCATGGCTATAGAGGCACAATTACATTTTTTTTAAACATCTAAATGAAACAGCCCTTCAAAATAAACATTCACAAAAATGAAGGGGGTTATTCTAAGTAAATAGTGTCTGCAACTGTGGTACTATGAATGAACTGGAGTTCCGCCCAGATGAGAAGTTTTTTTATTATAATTCCAAATACTTTTTGGTTTTGGTTTTGGTTTTGTTCATTTGTTTTAGCTTAAAAATGGAATTAAAGCACACAGAATATAAATTACACAAAGCAAGATTTATATTATTTCAGAGAACTATGAACCACACCAGTAAAATATGTGTGGGGTGAACTGTCGAGGGTAAGGTAAACTACGTAACAAGTGGAGCAGAATGCTTTAAGAACACCTGATTTGCACAGACATGTGTGCGCAGGACACAGGGGCATCTCACTTGGACACTGCACGTGATGAATAAGTCTAACAGCTTGAATGTGCTGATCCCAGGCGCTAAACCACAACAAGGGAAGATTGCTACGCACCCATCAAAAACAGCTACTACATTAGCTGCTGCAAACTGCGTTCATTCAAATAATAAAACCATTCCCTGAAAAAGGAGTTAAGTCTGGGTGTCTTTTCAAAATATGTCTAGCAAAGACTGTATTTCTGTATCTGAAAGGCCATTGCATTGTGTTTTCTTTGAACAGAAATTTTTAAACAGCGACTGGTTGAACGGCAAGGGCAAACCCACAAGGGTAGTAACTTTATTACAACAAAGTGCCCTCGGTATTTCATCCTGATCAAACCTTTTAAATGTGAGTGTCCGGTTTGTGCATTAGGGCGTCAATTCTTCCGCCTTCCCCCACAATCTCACGTGTGAAAAATGACAGAGTAGAAATGTGGACTCAAAAACTACTGGGAATGAAGCTGGGTCCACAAAACACAACAAAGCTGCCCCCTGCCATCTCATCGCCTGTTAGATTCTATTATTGACAAGTGTTGTTTCCTCTTCACTTGGTATTTCTAAGCCTAATGAAACATTTCCTTTGCTTAATGTTACCAAAATAACAGGGGCTCTAGCCGTTAAATATCTTGGTAAATTGCCTTTGGGAAGCTGATGTACTGGGGCCGACTCATGTACTTTGCTATGCAATGCTCTTATGGAACGCCTGGGATCTTCCTCACAATAGGGAAGGAGTAAAGTCAGACTCACAGATGTTTAAAAGGCTTTCTGTCCCAAAGTATATTTTATCTGTTTCCCAGAAATAGTAGCTGTCCCAAGCAAAGAGGAAAAAAAAGAAAAAAAAAAAAAAAAAAAAAAAACCAAACCTCTCCTTCTGAAGTTTTAAGTACAACTGGGAGAATTTAACCTCCGCAATCCCCCATAAATTGACAGGACAACAGGAAGAGACGTTACAAACCCATGACCATTACACAGCTCAGGGTGTATGTGTGAGAGAGAAAGACAGGTTACCACAGGGGTGCAGGGTGTAGACTTCAACTCAGCCTTCACACATCTCACAGAACTGAGCTGGTCCCTAGAAGAAAGAGAGCATCACTGGGCGTGGCAGGGAAGAGAAATGTCTGCATGACGGGACCACACAGACCCCATTCCCTTTTCCAGTCCCTTGGAAATTCCAACAACAACAACAAATCTGCAGATTCAAAGTCTGGAACTCTCACTGGGAAATTGAACATATCTCCTCGAAAAAGAAATTCTAGAAGACAAAAGCCTTCTAATCCTGAGATCTTTCTAATCCATCATGCAGTGGTACCTTTTTGCCGAACTGTGTATTGTGTATATTTGTGAAAAGAGATTACAGTTTGTCTATGACTAGCAATGCCCTAAAGAGTCTTGTATAACAGAATTTTAAAACATACAGGAAGGAGCTACTGAATGTCACCTTTTTGTTATGAGATAGAAGCTTATTAAATAAACGGCTGCTACTTCTTCAAATAAACAGATTTACTCCTTAATGTTAGACATCTTGATTATCCTGATGCAGGCTTCAAATTCTTTAGTACTGTATTGCTGCCTTTGTTTCATCAAAGATTTCCAACAAAAAATTTATAATTAATATAAATATAATTCATACAAGAATGAATAATTTTGTGCCACTTGTATTATACCCCGTCGCACAGCCCGAGTCACAGAGAGCAGCTGACATCTCCATTAACAGTCTATGATGGGTGCTATTCTACATCTCAGCTCTGTCTCAGTCCAGTCTTTAGGGGGAAAACTCAAACTGCCAGCTTTCCACCCAAACGCCATTCATCCAAATCCCTGAGCTCAGTAGAAATCCAAGACAAACTCATTTTTCCTGACATAAGTGCTGCATTTAAAAGATTTAGAAGGTTAGAAAGAAATTCTCAAGCCAATATTTTACAGATTTCCTCACAGAAGTAAGGTTTGCGGCCAAATGACCTTCTGCTTTCAAGGTGCATCAACACGAGTCAGCCACAACGTATTGTGTTTTCCTGTAGTGAGTCAATTCTTTCAGATGCTGGTTTTTCATTTCCAAAAGTTTACAATTTAAGAGCCACATATAGGTGTTATTTCCATCTTAAGCATTTCTCCTACCTGTAGAGCATTTTATAGGAAAACCACCTACTGAAGGCCTAGAGTTATAGTTCCCAAATCTAAAGCTTTTGATACAATGTTTAATGGGAATTTAAAATGACATTACTCTTTTTAATAACTTGACCTTTCAAATTGCATAATAAAATTATAAAACAGGTACTGGGGACCCGTTTCCTACAATGTCCAATCTGAAGCAATACCGTCACCCCTTTTCAGGTGTAGTGATGTGATTAAGTCCATCGTAGATTCATCTGCTAACTTTATAGCAAAAACAAAAACTACAGGCAACATATTCCTATTTTTTATTTACGCTTTCTTGACTGATTCTGTACAAAGGGTCTGTGTGGTGGGGGATAATACGGCTTTGTCATCAGAGACTCCTATCACATTAGCACCTTTTAGACCAACCTTCACACGTTGACCCAACATGCACACAGCCAGCAGGCTAGCACATCTGCTAAAGAGCAGGTCAAGTGACAACAGTCTGCATCAGAGTGTGGGTTAGGTCTGGCTTGTCATCATACTGGCTGCTTCTTCCATACTGAAGATTTCCATGACCTCAGAAAAAAATTACCAGATAATTCTCGGAAAGGGAACACATACAGATAAACCCTTTTATTAAAGAGACTAGTTATAGAAATTAATTTTCTAAAATCAATTATGATTCCACAGACAAGGCTGCCACCACACCGTATGAAAGTTGTTACAGTCCCCTTTTAAACATCTAGGATAAACTTCTCAGTGGAAGTATTTGGGAGCAGATAGGAAGGTTTCCTTGAAATAGAAAAGTCAAGTATTCATGTAAATTTTTCACATGCAAATCTGTGTGAAGTGCCAGCCACCTCTATACCACCTTTTGCTATGTCAACACCTGTAGCCTATTAGAGACATGAATTCACTCAACAATAGTGTCTATTTCATTAGGTATAAATACTTTGGGGGGGATTCCAATTTAATAGTTTCTATCATTATTTAAGAAGTCACAGTATGAAAACAGAAAGTAAACATTTTTTTTTCTTTCCCCACAAATTCCACTTGACGTAAAATTATATGTACTACATCAAATTACTACTCTTCTTGAAGCTACATTTTGTTTTTGAGTAATGTTTAACCTCCATGAAGGACTGCGTAATGATCTCTTCAGAGAGGGACCGGCTTTTGGTGAGTGGCTTGCAGCTCCTACCAGGGGATACAAGTCATCACCCAGACAATGCCAACAACACAGCAAGCACCAGGCTAAAAGTACGAAGAGGATGAGAGAAACCATCAATTACTGATATTTTAAACGACCCTTTCAAAGAATAAAGGACCGGAAACAAAAAGTCCCGGTGTTTCTTGAGGATTGTCTGACATTCGGTAAATTGCGAGGGACTCTTGGCTGCAGAGCAGCGGGAACTTTCCGCTGGCGGGCTGCACGGGCAACCACGGACCAAAGCTCTCCAATTGTCAGCAGCTGGCCAGCAAAGCCCAACGACAACCCCAGCGCCACCTGGGGACCCACCAGGGGGGACCCAGATCCAGGACAAAAATCTGGTTTCTAAGTACTGGGGTTAAGAAAACAGGATGCTGCGCATGTTTGGCCGGCTGCAGGGAATGGGGGTGGGATGGGGCGGGGGGTGGGCAGAGGGAGACAGCAATGCCCAATGCTTGTCTGGTGTGTCACACAAGCACCAGTTCATTCCGATATGTCTTAGGGGACTGTTGAAATCCCAACTCAAGTCTCCATTCTCCACTAACTTTGCTCTCTCTGCCCTGGACAGCGCACCCCGCTGAGATAGGGGGGTTGTCTCGGTCCCTGTCTGGATGGCCCCTGGGAAGAATGAAGGGGATGGAAAGATGCGTTCGTGGGCCACCGTGGCGCGTAGGGATGCGGTGGTACCTACCATGGTATTCCTGTCCCGGTACGTAGTAGGTGGGGTTGCCCGCAATGTGCAAGGAAATGAGCACCTCGCCCTGCTCCCCATCCCCTTCCAGCTCCCCGTGGTGGGTGCACAGGAAAAAGAAGGGCGAGAAGCGCGGGTAGTAGCCGGTGGCCGCGCGCGCCTTCAGCGTCGCCACCAGCAGCACAGCCAGGACGAGGGTCCGGGGCGCCCAGCAGCCGCGCTCCATGCCGCCGCGCTCCGTGTCGCCGCACGCCCCGCGAGCTCTCTCATTCAGTTTTGGAGCCACCCGCACGGAATTAACCCGCGCGCAGGGAAGGCGAGCCGGTGGCGGGCTCGAGCGGAGCGGCTCCGGACAACCGAGCCCGTCGGGAAGTTGACGGGAGACCGCGGCTCCCGAAGTTTCTTTGGGCCGCGGGAGCGAGAGCGCAGGGACCCGGGCAGCGGGCGCCGAGAGCGCGACGTTCGCCTCCGAGCGCAGCCGCCTGTGTGTACGCGAAGCCCCTCGGCCAGGCCTGGGAAAGCGCCCGCCCCCTCCACACCTTCTTAAAGCCCCGGGCACCGCCCCCCTTCCCCCGCCGCCGCCACACGTGTCCCAGCCGCGCCCCCGCCCCCGCCCCCGCGCCCGTCCCCGCCCCTCGGGCTCTGCCCGCACCTCGGGCTGCTCCCAGCGCACACGCGTCTCCCACCCACGCCCCGCTCGGCCCCGGAAGGGCAGGGCTGCCCGACCGCTGCGCAACGCCGACCGACGGGCTGCCGGGGAGGCGAAGTCCCAGGCCCGCAGCTGCCCGTTCTGCGTGGATGCGCGGGGAAGCCGAAGGTAGCGGGGACCGCGCCGTTCTTTGTCTGCTCCGGCTGCGCCCCGCGCCCCGTGAGGCCTGCCGCCCCCCAAGTCCCCGCAGCCAACACTGGTCCTGGGGACCCGCCTGCGAGTGGCCCCGAACCGCGATGGTGTCCCGCGCGCCCTTTCTACCCAGGCCTCGCGGCCCTGCTGCTGCAACAGCCCTGGTCCTCATCTGCAGCCAGGCTGAGAAGGAGATTGGGTGACGGTGGGATCGCCACCTGGAGTGGTGCGGGGGCCAGCTTGTTGGGCAATTTGGCCAAGAGCACTTAGGGAGGGACCCCGACAGGTGCGCTTCGCTGTACTCCGCCATTACTCTTTGCTCCTAGACTCTTAGGGAGGAGATGGGAGTAGTAAATTTTAAGTCTGAGTTTATTTCTTTTACATACCATTCGTGACCACTGTTCCTGGGTTGGGGGAGGGGAAGGCATATAGAGGAGTGGCTTGCAGCAGCGATGAAGCTGGTGGTAATGAGCTATCGCAGCTATCGCTAGTAGGACTATGGAAACGTGAAACCGTCCAGAAGCACGTTTTTTTTTTTTTTTTTAATCCGAACAAGGCTGGCAGGAGCCCTGTAGCACCCAGACACCCGAGAACAGGGCTGTCAGGTTTTAATGCATTTCTCCACCCTCCTGGGCTTACCACCAAGCCAAGCTGGGGTGAGTAAGCCTGCATCTAAAGAAACTCGGAAATGGTAATAACGGAAAGGGTGGTCTGCCTGAGTTTGGGAGAGGGGTCTCAGAAGGCAGGATCCGAAGGGAGACCTCTGTGGTCCTTTCACTACGAAAGATTTTTTTTTTTTTTTTTTTTTTTCTTTTACCAAAGCGTAGTTTTGGCAGATACGAAGGGCCTAACTGCCTGTTGGTCTCCATTACTTCAAATCCCCCATTCCCAAAGTTCAACAGCTACATATAAATACACATACATGTTCATACATACGACTAATAGTAATTATTACCCTGGAGCCTGGCAGCATGTAGGCTACAGGCTATATAGAGCCTTAGCCTAATGTAATCCTAACACTACCACCGGAAGAAGCAAAACTCTCCCCCCATTTCACAAGGGAGAAATCAGAATTGTTAAAACTTGCCCCCAATCAGAGGAAGGCTGGCCAGAAAGATTCCTGGTCTCCAACTATCTACAGCCTTAGCTCGGGAGGAAACTAAGGCCGCCAGGCATTTCAGTCAGGCCTCTGAGAGTCCTCTGTCTAGATTAGGTTCAGTATAGCTGCGGCAGCCATTATGATAAAGCTTAGTCACAGCAGCTGTTTAAATTAACATTTGAATTCTTCAGTCACATTAACCACACTTTAAGTAAGCCACGGCTACATATGGCTAGCAGGTATTGGACTACTGCAGACTTGCAGACTATTAGACAGCACGGTCATATACGGAAGTGAAAAGTGAATGTTCCATCCAGCCGTTCAGTTACGTTTGCCAAATGCCTCCTATGTACCAAAGTGCCAGACACCATGCTCAGAGCAGCAGACAAAACTAGTACTGTGTTAGGCCACATGGATCTCAGAATCTAGTGCTGGGAGAGAGGGTAAATTCAAACAATAGACAAAATTACTTCTGGCAGGGGTAAATGCTAGGCAAAAGCAAACCAGAAATGTATAGTTTATCGGGCAAAGGGGTTGCTTGCCACTGAGGGGTCAAGAAAAGCTTCTCTGAAAGAGGGAAGGGGGAGCTGCAACTCTTTCATTTGGGAGGTCATGTGAGCATGTGGGCTTGTGGGAATAGTGGTGCGGCCAGGAAACTAAAGTCCAAAGGCCCTGGAGCAGCACTGTGCTTGGACATTCAAGGCTCAGGAAAGGCAGGAAGAAACAGGAAGGATGCTGGGGGCTGAAGCAGCAGATTCAGAATCCCTAGTCATGAAGAGACCTGGGGCCTGGGGTGATGCAAGCAGAACGTGGTAAAGGACAGAATGTTGGCTGCCAGAAGTTAGGTATCTGGCTTCCCACCAGTTTTTAAATTTCGTGTGTGTGTGTGTGTGTGTGTGTGTGTATACATATGTGTGTGTGTTTTAATCAATATACCCCACAGTTTCTAGCATGCTGTAAGAACTAACTCATTCATTAGTTCGACACAATTGAAAATTACAGTACACAAAACCCTTTGTTAGGCTCAGGAGAAACGTGGCTCCTGCCCCCCTGGAAGCTACCTTTCAGTGGGAGAGACAGATACCAATTACTATGATCAATTGTATAGTCATGAAATTGATAGACGCTCTTGGGATGTAAAAGGTAACAGGATAAAAAAAAGAGGGCAGGCAGCAGCATTGGCTTAACTGAGGAAGGAGCTGACACTAAGATCTACAAGGAGCCAACTTAATGAAGAAGAAGATACCTCTGCGCCAGAGCATCTTTGTGCAAGAAAGAATGCCGGTGGAAGGGAGAGTGGCAGCTCCTGACTGACAGGCCACACAGGTGGAGCTACATGTGCAGGCAGCGGCCAGTCTCTGTAGGATGGACGGTGTCTCTCAGTGAAGATCCTGGTCTTTATCCTGAAAACAATGGTGAGGCAGGGAAGATGTGCGAAGCCACTGCCTGTTGTACTCACACGAATGTATGCACCTAAAAGATGATCCTTATTATGCTGCAGTGAAAGTAGATAACCAGGGAAGGGTGAGACTGTAACCAGGGGGAGAGAGTTAATGATACTCAGAGGAGTTGAGGGGAACAAAACTGAGACGTATCAGGAGCCACACCTATAGATCTGAGTAATGAAGAGACAGATGCGTTGACAATCACCAATAACAGTCATGCTTTCACTCTTGCTGTTAGGGAAGCTAGTTTTTAAGTTTTTCCTTTTTTATGTGAATAAAGCATTAAATAAACATATCAATGAAGTGTAAAAGAAACACGAGTATAAAATGCAGCCTACTCATTTGAGCTGGAGAGATGCTCAGTGGCTGAGAGTACTGGCTGCTCTTCCAGATGGACCAGAGTTCAGTTCCCAGCACTTACAGGATGCTCACAACTGGATGTGACTCCTGTGTCCCAGGAGATTTGTCATCCTTTTCTTGCTTCTGTAGGTACCAGGCATGCACATGGTGCACAGACATGGACACAGACAAGACACCCTGACTCATAAAGTAAATAAGTATTTTTCAACAGCATTGTGGAATGTGCTAGGCAAGTTGCATCCACACAGCATTAGCCATAAGTCTCCACAGCCCTTTGAACAGTAGCTTTTCCCCAAGGCGTACAGCGGAGGGGAGCAGAGTGCTCACAATAATTGTTTTCATTTGCCTGCTTTTAAACTGTATGTAAGTGGAACTATACATTATATACATTTTATATCTGGCTTCTCTGGCTCAAAGAACATAGCTGTCAGATTATCTATGTTGTTGCATGTGGCAAAGGATTATTCATGTTTATGAGTATACATCATAGACAAAATGACCATTCATTCACTATTAATATAGTTTGGAGTTATTTTCATTTTGGAAATATGTTTAAGTTTTGGAAATATATATATCCATTTTAGATAAGAGATGGGGAGTGGATTGCTGGGGAAGGAACCCATTTCAATACACTACTTCAGCAGCGCTGGTGAAAACTAAAGAGAAGTTATGTGTTAAACATGAAGTAAAGCCAGGGATCCACAGATAACAGAGTATCCGGGCCACCCAGCTCTTTGACACATCTGCCCCTTTCAGCAGTCCTTGGGGTTCCTCTTGGGTGGCCATGTGGAGCGTGGGACAGGAGATAAAGCTCGGGCCCCAGGTGGGAAGGACGATAGGGCAGAACTACTCAAAGTGGCTTCACAGATTAGTCTGCGCACTCCAGCACTGGCCCGCAGCTGGGCACTTTCACGGTAACTCCGAAGTGGTGTCTGTGTTCGTAGTAATTCATCTTGGTTATACTTTATGAAAGTGTCCGTCTATGACGGAGTACAAAGGGTTTACGAGGTACCATAGGAGATGCATGCATAAAGCTGTGGCCCATCCCCAAATCAGTAGAAGAATGAAATAGAAAAAAATGTCTTCTGCATTGATCGTAATCTCAACAGAGGGCAGAGACTTCTAGGGAATCGTCTCACCCAAATTCAAACCTATGGCTTAAGAAATTCTAGCTCCAACTCACACTTTCATTTCACTTGAAAGATCCCCAGTCAAGAATTTGTTTCCTGCATTTAAAGTGTCCCTACACACCTTGCAGACACGAATCCAAAGCATCTCCTGGAAGGGGAAGGAGCAAAACCTCCAAGTCAGGCTTCAAAAATGTCATCAGCTAAGCAGTCATGACACTCCTGTGTACACACACACACACACACAAACACACACATACACACACACAACCCACTGAGAGCAAGACCCAGTGAGCGATTGCAAGCAGCATATGTGACCAGAATCAGCCCAACAGAGGCCTCTGGTTTTGGAATTATCAGCTACCATGATAATAAAGCTAGAAAAAATAACATTTCAAAAACAGCAATTAAGGTTATAAGGATTCATCAGAAGTGACCAGGTCGTCTCAAAGTAAAAATGATCAAGTAAAAATTTAAGCCTTAAGGGCAGAGGCATTTGCCTCTTGACAGAATGGGCTACTTGCTAACTAGTTCTTCACATAAAGCAACTAGACCCAGCATGGAATGTAATTTTATAGGATTATTAGCTTTAAAGAAAGTAAAGGAGGTCACTGAGAGATTAGGAACCTTTTAAACAGAAAGGGGACTCCTGGCTGCATACTTGGCAGGACCCTGTGCAAAGTGTCTGTGTTCTGAGAATGGGAAAACAGTTCCTTTTAGTCATTGGTGTATTTATTGGAACCACATGAGTGAAAGCCCAAACAGTATACACAGGGATTTCCTAAATATGTGGAAAGTCAGGACACGGCAGCTGGCCCTGCAAATCAGAAAAGAGGGACAGCAGGCTTTTCAACACATGTGCTGAGACTATTGGCTAAGTACATAAAGCATAGTAAAATCAGACCCATGTTTTCCCACAGAACTATGTTCATAAGCTTCTTCCATGTCTGAGAGAACCTAGAAATCTGTTCATGTGGCTATTGGCTTTAACAAATCGGAAAAATAAAAAAGGAAGACATTTTGATACCACTACCCCTTTCTGTTTCTTTCCTAACTTGTCCATCACATTTATCTCCCTCTAGACTGCCAGAGGGTGACTGCCAGTTTGGGGGCAGAGCTAAATAGCCATGTTGTAGTTTATTGGGTATTTGTGTAGTTTGCATTAACTGCGTGGTAACTTGAGTTATTGACAAATGATTTCAAGGACTTTTGTTGACCTAACTGGAGTCATGATAGGTAGGGTCAGACAGAGCGTAACATCTTGGAATGAATCCCGTGAGCCCTTGCTACAGAAGTCTGTGGACTGTGGAGGGACAGTAAGATGTGGAGTTTCAAGCCAAAGCTAATCAGTAGGAAATGGGTCACCTCTTCTTCTAACACTTCAAAATTCAGCTCCTCATTGTGACCAATTCCTATAATCCTAGCATTTTGGATAATGACATGGTAGGATCCAGGAGAGCCTAGGCCACATAGAGAGTTCCAGGCCAGCCTGGGTTATGGCAGTTGTCTCAAAACAACAGCAACAGTATTTCAAGATGTTAGCTCTCTTCTGTCAGAAATACTTGAAATAATGTGGTTTTTAAAGCTACAGTAAAAACATACATATTTTTATATGACCTAAATATATGTAATTTAACTCAAACAGAATGCCTGTATAATAAAGTCACAAACTCATAGGCCATTATTATCAGCTGGCACAGGTAATATATCTGTAAGTGAAGTCACCTGTTTCATGACCCCGAATCTACTGAGTCACATTACATAGTGCATATGACACACACTGTTCTGAAAGCCTAATAGTTCCATACAAAACGGCTTACAAAATTGTTAACAATGTAAGAGACAAATGCTAAAAAGTATCCAGGTGACAAATTTTCTATCACATTCCAATGAATGCAACATTAGTATGTGTCACTTCGGGATATTTTATTCGACTGGGAAACAATGACTTTTCTAAACGTTTCATGTAAACAGAACCATGAAATTTTGAGATTTGTGTTTAGCTTCTTTTGCTTAGCACAATATTTTGAAGTTCATTTATGTGTAGAGAGTGTCCGCAATTAATTTGGGGATTTGAGTTTGTTTTCTGGTGCTAGAGGTGAAACACAGGGCCTCTGACACGCTCTGCCCTGGTATGAAAATGTTTGACCACTGAGCCACAACCCCAGATAAGCCTTATTTCATTGCCAAGGCAGTATCTTAATGGACAGGAAAGCCAAGGATATGCAGAGAAACAATGTCTTGAAAAAGCAAAGAAGAAGAAGAAGAAGAAGAAGAAGAAGAAGAAGAAGAAGAAGAAGAAGAAGAAGAAGAAGAGGAGGAGGAGGAGGAGGAGGAGGAGGAGGAGGAGGGGGAGGGGGAGGGGAGGAGGAGGAAGAAGAGGAGGAGGAAGAGAATAATAATAACAACAACAACAACAACAAAGAGGAGGAGACGATGATGACGATGACAACAACAAGAACAGTGTGTGGAGCAGAGAGTCTCAACCTTGCCTATGTGATGAGCCTCTTTGGTGGACTGATGAGGTCCATGGGGCTCGTCTCAGGTTAGTGCTTAGGAATTTTGATACCTTTTAATAAAATATCTAAAATTTGAAAAAAATCATATTAAAATGTGGCTATTTTCAGCATATTTAATGGTATACTAATGGTGTTTTCATGAGCCTTTAAAATAAGGTAAAGAAACAAAATGAGCAGTTTGTGAGTAGCCTCATATTGGAGGAAACATTGTCCCAAGCCAGTTTCTCAACCTGTGAAGAACTTGAAGTAAAAATTCTGCTATAGAGTATGGGAATGAGAAGCTGCTCTCACAAGCTTAACATTTAGCCTCAAAGCAAGTCCAGTACAGGAACAACCACACTGACTGGGCTGCAGACATGGCCCAGCCATTAAAGGCTACTCACAACCAAAACATAAGGAAATATACACTTACAGCAGGCCTAGGGAGACACCAAACAGTACTGTTTGCTATTTAAGCATTCACAGGTGTACAATGGAGTAGAAAGAAATATATGAGAATGACAAATTCAGAATGGTAATTACCTATAAGAAGGAGAAAGAGAGAGATTTTAAGGAAAGAGACAAGAGAGTTAAATATCTATTGTAGCAATATATTTTGATTAAATAGGCAGGTTAGATGGGTAGGCCCACTGGTGTTTGTTGTTATATGTTGTTCTATGTATTGTATTACACGGGTAATTTTTCTAATACATTCCATACACATGCACTATTTCATAATAAAAATTATTATAATTAATCAACTCTTAAATTGTGTGGAGAAAAATTACATCCTTACTTAAATGTTAATTATATATTCAAAATGTTAATGAGCATGTCTGAAATACTAAGCTATGGTCAAATTATGGAATTAAAACGGGAAAGGAAAATGTGATGATACTGTTTCTCACATCTTCTTTTCAAGTAAGTTGAATTTTCCCAAGGTAGTTTGGTTAAAATTTAAAACTGCTTTCAAATCCCTTTAGATAAATTTGCTATCTCTAACTTAATTCTCTCGATGTTTTCTTTTACTAGCCTATTAACTTGAGCTCCTTTGGAATTCTCACCGTTTCCCGGTCACTTTTTAAGTTCTGCATGGTATTATTTATGAATTAGAACTGACAACCCGTTTTGGTGATAAATAATCAGAGCTTAATAAAAAAAGTGGTTTATTGATTATGAGTACTGAAAAGCTCTTTGGAAGTTTCTCCTGTATACACAGCTGAAATAATGCTGCCAAGTTCTCCGTCTCCTTTTTCTTATTTCTCTTTCTTGGAATGACGTAGGTCTCAGGCAGACCCTGGCAACATGGTAGCCCCTAGCAAGTCCAGGCTTGTTTTGTCCCTAGAGATTGAATCTGATTGGGCTGGTCAAGAGTCACATGTCAACCCTCAAACCAGTTATTGTCATGGAAGTGCACGTCCCAGAGTGGGGTGTTACTACTAGACCTGGTGCAGGGACTGCAGAGACAGATATGTTAATAGCACGTGCCCTAGAGGGAGGAGGGTGAGTCTCCTCTGAAGGGAAATGCACCAAAAGAAAGGTGGGGATGCTAATCAGAAGCAGCAACAGATATCCATGCCATCGCCTGGGGGTGCATGTGTCCTTCCCTTTGCTCCCACTAAAAATCCATCCTATGTCATGTCCCCTGTCTGACAATGTCTGACAGGATTGGTGAGTGTTGAGACAGGCTCATTTACACAGTGACATCCAAGGCAAGGTAAATTTTAATTTGCTTTTAGTTATTTATTATTATGATGATGATGATGATATCAAACACAGGTAAATTATAAACAGGCACTCTGCCAATGAGCAATACATCCAGCCTAAAGAATTTCAGTTTCATTCCATAAAAGGTCTGGGCCATGGTACAACAGAGGCAAGGGTCCCCATGCTCTCTAGAACAGCAGCAGCATTAGTAGTGTTTTCTGTTTGGATCCTCAGCATGCCACTTCCATGATGAAATTATATATGAATAATATATATTCCTGAAAGCTTTCTAGTATAGTTAAATAAAAAAGAAGGATTTGTTCAATATTGTTGGGCTCAATGCTGTGTATGCTGATGTAATGAGCAAATTATTCAGTAGCATTTCACTCTGAGAAAATACTACCCACATTACTAATGACTTACTACACCTGAGATTATAGAAAACACAACCTACACTTGCAGATCATATGACCTTGTTGCTGACTCCTCACCACAAAAGGAATTATTGCTGATGAGCAATGCCTAGAAAGTAAATTTTCTGTAACAAGAGCAACAACAAAGAGATAAAATTGGAAAGACCTCCCAGCTTTCTCCAAAGAAATCTTCTAAGGTTATTTTATAAAAAATGTTCCCCACTGAAATAGGTGCTCTGCTCATGAGAAGTTGCCCTGAGTGTAATTAATTCATTAAATGCAGTTCAGCTATGGTATGCCAAGCACCATGCCAAACCAAGGTGCTACAAAATGACGGAGCTATAACTGAGCAGAAGAAACACACAGAAATGTGGCTCTGGTGTGATAAATACCTTGAAAACATGGATGACACGGAGTCTGGGACTCGGAGGAGTGTAAACTGGAGACACAGTTGGATGCAGTGTTGCTAGAAATGTCTCTGGGCGTATGCCTTGGGAAAGACTTAAGTCTCAGGGAGTCGGACTCCCGCAGGCACAAGACAGCAGAGCAGGACAGGAAAGATCAACCAGGCATCATAAACAGAGGGCTAAGCACACGTGGTGTCCAGCCAACTAAAAGCAGGCTCACACAAACGAGGTGTTACCACCTAAGATGTCGGCAGTTCTTGTACGCCTGTGCTAAGTGCCCACAGAGAAACTTTGGCATGTATCCACTAAGGTTGTGTTCAGGTAATTTTAATTAGATTCGTCTCAAAATAGTTGAGTATGTTACTATCCCGGGAAACAGCCATGGGATAGAGATTAGGTTAAGACCTAGGAAACATCCCTTATAAAGGGCTAGAGGTAAGTAGTTGGGGTTTTGCCAATGTGATCTGATTTATATAACTATGAAAGATTTCATATAACCTTGTAATTTATAAGGTGTATATGTGGACTGACAAGTTCAAGATCAAGGCACTGGTATGTGGAGCATGGGAGGTCCTGATTTTCCTATTGTGCCTTGAATGCTGCTATTCCTCACACAGCGGAAGAGTGGAGATAGCAAACCCATCCCCCAAAACCCTCTTATTCTTAAAGTCATTGATCTGTCCCTGAGAGCTCTGTCCTTATGACCTAAACCCTTCCATTAGGTCCCCTTTAAACCAGTGACAACATGAACTTGCAGGGACAAAAACTCCCAAGCCATAGAAGCCACCTGACATAGCTTTTGTTACAGCTGTCCCCAAGGCTGAAATAGGCACATGTATGTGACTGTGTCCAATCCACCCCAAATCCCCCAAACAGGCAATCTCCCCAAGGTTTCTACCAGGGTCCCTTCCTAACCATGCTGTTTCCATCAATCAGCCCTTCTGCCTCGCAGGTCTCCCTTAGCTTCTAGGAGCCATGTAAAAAACTCTTTCTTCTGCTGGGAAGTGGTGCTAAGGAGAGAAGAGCATCTCTGCATTGCCTGGTTCACTCCCTTCCCTGGAAAGGTGGGAAAGTACATGGCTTGCCTTTTGAGTTCATACAGTAGAGCATCCAACTTCCTGAATCATCACTGCTTTGACCTATGTACAGTACAGTACACAGGTATGCATGATGTGGCTGTGTGCAGGTTACAGAGAGCATAGTTTTTTGGTTGTGGATTGTTGCCCTTTCTTCAAATACAGTAAAACATAGCTAAAGTTTAAACCTGGCTATAAAGGCCTATTTAGCACACTGGTTAAAAAAAAAGTCTATCACATTTAGTGAATGTGTGCATCTTAGACCACATAACTCGCTCTGAAATGCATAAAAATGTTCAAGAACTAGGAATTTTGTGCCCTTTTTGGGTGGTGGTGCAGGATAAAAGTTGGCCACCTCTAACAATTTTTTTTTCTCCTTCTTTGTCTTCATTTGAATTTGAGAAAGTCTTTATGGCTTAGGCAGGACTAGTTCATTCCAAACAATTTATCTCCATGAATTCCTTTTTTGTGTACTCCACATGTCAGAGGCACACAATAAAGCCAGCATTACTTGCCAGTTGCATGAACTTTGATCTTAAATGGGTCATGGGTCAGTTTCAAACAAAGTGCTAAATATGAAATCATAAGCTACTTCCATGCCTATGATATTACGAGATTTTATTTTCACACAGTAGAAACAATGGCATGTGTTTGAATTTAACTTTTAGTTAATGATTATAATATGGGCATGGCTCAAAGTCATAGACAACCCAGTAGCCCCATCAAAGGCAAGCGCCCAGCATTACATGGTCCAGTATCATATCTCTTTTTCCCAATAAAATGAGAAATTCATTAATATTAAAGAATATAATAAGTAAAATGTGATTTACAAAATTTACCTTAAAATTTAAAGAACTATAACAGTAAAATTTATAAAACTGGTCACTGTTAAAACACAGTTTCACACATTTCCTGCCAAATGTCACAT